>NW_026600262.1:512500-535000 GCF_029448725.1 Salvelinus fontinalis
TAACATATAACATTCTAGTACTGACCCCCTAAATAACATTCTAGTACTGACCCCTAAATAACATATAACATTCTAGTACTGACCCCCTAAATAACATTCTAGTACTGACCCCTAAATAACATTCTAGTACTGACCCCCTAAATAACATATAACATTCTAGTACTGACCCCCTAAATAACATATAACATTCTAGTACTGACCCCTAAATAACATTCTAGTACTGACCCCCTAAATAACATATAACATTCTAGTACTGACCCCCAAAATAACATTCTAGTACTGACCCCCTAAATAACATTCTAGTACTGACCCCTAAATAACATTCTAGTACTGACCCCCTAAATAACATTCTAGTACTGACCCCCTAAATAACATTCTAGTACTTACCCCTAAATAACATTCTAGTACTGACCCCCTAAATAACATTCTAGTACTGACCCCCTAAATAACATATAACATTCTAGTACTGACCCCCTAAATAACAGTCTAGTACTGACCCCCTAAATAGCATTCTAGTACTGAAACCCTAAATAACATATAACATTCTAGTACTGACCCCCTAAATAACATTCTATTACTGACCCCCTAAATAACATATAACATTCTAGTACTGACCCCTAAATAACATATAACATTCCAGTACTGACCCCCTAAATAACATTCTAGTACTGACCCCTAAATAACATATAACATTCTAGTACTGACCCCCTAAATAACATTCTAGTACTGACCCCTAAATAACATATAACATTCTAGTACTGACCCCCTAAATAACATATAACATTCTAGTACTTACCCCTAAATAACATATAACATTCTAGTACTGACCCCCTAAATAACATTCTAGTACTGACCCCCTAAATAACATATAACGTTCTAGTACTGACCCCCTAAATAACATATAACATTCTAGTACTGACCCCCTAAATAACATATAACATTCTATTACTGACCCCTTAAATAACATTCTAGTACTGACCCCCTAAATAACATTCTAGTACTGACCCCCTAAATAACATTCTAGTACTGACCCCCTAAATAACATATAACATTCTAGTACTGACCCCCTATATAACATATAACATTCTAGTACTGACCCCCTAAATAACATATAACATTCTAGTACTGACCACTAAATAACATTCAAGTACTGACCTCTAAATAACATATAACATTCTAGTACTGACCCCCTAAATAACATTCTAGTACTGACCCCTAAATAACATTCTAGTACTGACCCCAAAATAACATATAACATTCTAGTACTGACCCCCTAAATAACATTCTAGTACTGACCCCCTAAATAACATTCTAGTACTGACCCCTAAATAACATATAACATTCTAGTACTGACCCCCTAAATAACATTCTAGTACTGACCCCTAAATAACATATAACATTCTAGTACTGACCCCCTAAATAACATTCTAGTACTGACCCCCTAAATAGCATTCTAGTACTGACCCCCTAAATAACATATAATATTCTAGTACTGACCCCCTAAATAACATTCTATTACTGACCCCCTAAATAACATATAACATTCTAGTACTGACCCCTAAATAACAAATAACATTCCAGTACTGACCCCCTAAATAACATTCTAGTACTGACCCCTAAATAACATATAACATTCTAGTACTGACCCCCTAAATAACATTCTAGTACTGACCCCTAAATAACATATAACATTCTAGTACTGACCCCCTAAATAACATATAACATTCTAGTACTGACCCCTAAATAACATATAACATTCTAGTACTGACCCCCTAAATAACATTCTAGTACTGACCCCCTAAATAACATATATCATTCTAGTACTGACCCCCTAAATAACATATAACATTCTAGTACTGACCCCCTAAATAACATATAACATTCTAGTACTGACCCCTTAAATAACATTCTAGTACTGACCCCCTAAATAACATTCTAGTACTGACCCCCTAAATAACATTCTAGTACTGACCCCCTAAATAACATATAACATTCTAGTACTGACCCCCTATATAACATATAACATTCTAGTACTGACCCCCTAAATAACATATAACATTCTAGTACTGACCACTAAATAACATTCTAGTACTGACCTCTAAATAACATATAACATTCTAGTACTGACCCCCTAAATAACATTCTAGTACTGACCCCTAAATAACATTCTAGTACTGACCCCAAAATAACATATAACATTCTAGTACTGACCCCCTAAATAACATTCTAGTACTGACCCCCTAAATAACATTCTAGTACTGACCCCTAAATAACATATAACATTCTAGTACTGACCCCCTAAATAACATTCTAGTACTGACCCCTAAATAACATATAACATTCTAGTACTGACCCCCTAAATAACATTCTAGTACTGACCCCCTAAATAACATTCTAGTACTGACCCCCTAAATAACATATAACATTCTAGTACTGACCCCCTAAATAACATTCTAGTACTGACCCCTAAATAACATATAACATTCTAGTACTGACCCCCTAAATAACATTCTAGTACTGACCCCTAAATAACATTCTAGTACTGACCCCCTAAATAACATATAACATTCTAGTACTGACCCCTAAATAACATTCTAGTACTGACCCCCTAAATAACATATAACATTCTAGTACTGACCCCTAAATAACATTCTATTACTGACCCCCTAAATAACATATAACATTCTAGTACTGACCCCCTAAATAACATATAACATTCTAGTACTGACACCCTAAATAACATTCTAGTACTGACCGCCAAATAACATATAACATTCTAGTACTGACCCCTAAATAACATTCTAGTACTGACCCCCTAAATAACATATAACATTCTAGTACTGACCCCCTAAATATCATTCTAGTACTGACACCCTAAATAACATTCTAGTACTGACCCCCAAATAACATTCTAGAACTGACCCCTAAATCACATATAACATTCTAGTACTGACCCCCTAAATAACATTCTAGTACTGACCCCCTAAATAACATATAACATTCTAGGACTGACACCCTAAATAACATACAACATATAACATACAACATACTAGTCTGCATGGCAAACATCTTCACAGCCCTAATTTATAGATAATTTAACACATTGTCAGCATACTGACGTGCTGGTATTAATACATAGTAACATTAATCACCATACTATACAACATGGGAGATACCACATACCACATGTGACAAAAAACATGTGACATAAAACATGTGACATACAACACATGGCATACAACATGTGACATACAACATGGGACATAAAACATGTGACATACAACATGTGACATACAACATGTGACATACAACATAGGGCATAAAACATGTGACATACAACATGTGACATACAACATGTGACATACAACATAGGGCATAAAACATGTGACATACAACATGTGACATACAACATGTGACATACAACATGTGACATACAACACATGGCATACAACATGTGACATACAACATGGGACATACAACATAGGGCATAAAACATGTGACATACAACATGTGACATACAACAGATGGCATACAACATGTGACATACATAATGTGACATACAACATGGGACATAAAACTAAAGGCATACAACATGGGACATACAACATATGACATACAACATATGGTATACAACATGTGACATAAAACATGTGACATACAACATATGACATACAACAGATGGCATACAACACATGGCACACAACATGTGCCATACAACATGTGCCATACAACATGTGACATACAACATGTGACATACAACACATGGAATACACCATTTGACATACAACATGTGACATGTGACATACAACACATGGCATACACCATGTGACATACAACATGTGACATGCAACATGTGACATACAACATGTGACATACAACATATGACATACAACATGTGACATACAACATATGACATACAACACATGACATACAACATATGACATACAACATGTGACATACAACATATGACATACAACACATGGCATACAACATGTGACATACAACATGTGTCATACAACATGTGACATACAACATGTTATGTACAACATTTGACATACAACACATGGTAGACAACATGTGACATACAACATGTGACATACAACATGTGACATAAAACATGTGACATACAACACGTGACATACAACAGGTGACATATAGCATGTGACATAGAACACATTACTCACACGGACCAGACGTCGACCTTGGGTCCATACTTGCTGTGGGCGAGCAGCTCGGGCGCGGCATAGGCTGGGCTTCCACACTGGGTGTTCAGCAGCTCAGCAGACTCTCTCTCTACCTTCAGAGTGTTGCTGAGACCGAAATCTACACACATGCAGTTACACAAGCACGCACACACGCACACACACGCACGCACACGCACGCACACACGCACGCACGCACGCACGCACGCACGCACACACACACACACACACACTGTAACCACAGCGGTAGCCAGAACTGGTTCCCCTGAGATGGTTAATCCAGCCATAAACTCAAGCCACAACCACGGTAACCATAGTAAGCACTGTAACCATAGTAACCCCTTCACCCTAACTCTGGTCCTAACCATCTCAACATGCCTCATTTAACATCAGTGTGTCTCTGTGTACGTGTTTGTGTACGTGTCTACTTGCGTGTGTCCCTCCAGTTGTTTAATGTCCCATACAGAGACACTGTGCCTGTCCAGAGTGGTCTCCATGGTTTAATGTCCCATACAGAGACACTGTGCCTGTCCACAGTGGTCTCCATGGTTTAATGTCCCATACAGAGACACAGTGCCTGTCCAGAGTGGTCTCCATGGTTTAATGTCCCATACAGAGACACTGTGCCTGTCCAGAGTGGTCTCAATGGTTTAATGTTCCATACAGAGACACTGTGCCTGTCCAGAGTGGTCTCCATGGTTTAATTTCCCATACAGAGACACTGTGCCTGTCCAGAGTGGTCTCCATGGTTTAATGTCCCATACAGAGACACTGTGCCTGTCCAGAGTGGTCTCCATGACAGCAGGTTGGAGGACCACTGACCCAGTTAATCCAGGACGTTATGACAGCATGGCTCCATGACAGCAGGTTGGAACACCACTGACCCCAGTTAATCCAGGACGTTATGACAGCATGGCTCCATGACAGCAGGTTGGAACACCACTGACCCAGTTAATCCAGGACGTTATGACAGCATGGCTCCATGACAGCAGGTTGGAACACCACTGACCCAGTTAATCCAGGAGGTTATGACAGCATGGCTCCATGACAGCAGGTTGGAGGACCACTGACCCAGTTAATCCAGGAGGTTATGACAGCATGGCTCCATGACAGCAGGTTGGAGGACCACTGACCCAGTTAATCCAGGACGTTATGACAGCATGGCTCCATGACAACAGGTTGGAACACCACTGACCCCAGTTAATCCAGGACGTTATGACAGCATGGCTCCATGACAGCTGGTTGGAACACCACTGACCCAGTTAATCCAGGACGTTATGACAGCATGGCTCCATGACAGCTGGTTGGAACACCACTGACCCAGTTAATCCAGGACGTTATGACAGCATGGCTCCATGACAGCAGGTTGGAACACCACTGACCCAGTTAATCCAGGACGTTATGACAGCATGGCTCCATGACAGCAGGTTGGAGGACCACTGACCCAGTTAATCTAGGACGTTATGACAGCATGGCTCCATGACAGCTGGTTGGAGGACCACTGACCCCAGTTAATCCAGGACGTTATGACAGCATGGCTCCATGACAGCAGGTTGGAACACCACTGACCCCAGTTAATCCAGGACGTTATGACAGCATGGCTCCATGACAGCAGGTTGGAGGACCACTGACCCAGTTAATCCAGGACGTTATGACAGCATGGCTCCATGACAGCAGGTTGGAGGACCACTGACCCAGTTAATCCAGGACGTTATGACAGCATGGCTCCATGACAGCTGGTTGGAACACCACTGACCCAGTTAATCCAGGACGTTATGACAGCATGGCTCCATGACAGCAGGTTGGAACACCACTGACCCAGTTAATCCAGGAGGTTATGACAGCATGGCTCCATGACAGCAGGTTGGAACACCACTGACCCAGTTAATCCAGGACGTTATGACAGCATGGCTCCATGACAGCTGGTTGGAACACCACTGACCCAGTTAATCCAGGACGTTATGACAGCATGGCTCCATGACAGCTGGTTGGAGGACCACTGACCCCAGTTAATCTAGGACGTTATGACAGCATGGCTCCATGACAGCAGGTTGGAACACCACTGACCCCAGTTAATCCAGGACGTTATGACAGCATGGCTCCATGACAGCAGGTTGGAACACCACTGACCCAGTTAATCCAGGACGTTATGACAGCATGGCTCCATGACAGCTGGTTGGAGGACCACTGACCCAGTTAATCCAGGACGTTATGACAGCATGGCTCCATGACAGCAGGTTGGAACACCACTGACCCAGTTAATCCAGGACGTTATGACAGCATGGCTCCATGACAGCAGGTTGGAACACCACTGACCCAGTTAATCCAGGACGTTATGACAGCATGGCTCCATGACAGCTGGTTGGAGGACCACTGACCCAGTTAATCCAGGACGTTATGACAGCATGGCTCCATGACAGCTGGTTGGAACACCACTGACCCAGTTAATCCAGGACGTTATGACAGCATGGCTCCATGACAGCAGGTTGGAACACCACTGACCCAGTTAATCCAGGACGTTATGACAGCATGGCTCCATGACAGCAGGTTGGAACACCACTGACCCAGTTAATCCAGGACGTTATGACATCATGGCTCCATGACAGCAGGTTGGAACACCACTGACCCAGTTAATCCAGGACGTTATGACAGCATGGCTCCATGACAGCAGGTTGGAGGACCACTGACCCCAGTTAATCCAGGACGTTATGACAGCATGGCTCCATGACAGCAGGTTGGAACACCACTGACCCAGTTAATCCAGGACGTTATGACAGCATGGCTCCATGACAGCAGGTTGGAACACCACTGACCCAGTTAATCCAGGACGTTATGACAGCATGGCTCCATGACAGCTGGTTGGAACACCACTGACCCCAGTTAATCCAGGACGTTATGACAGCATGGCTCCATGACAGCAGGTTGGAGGACCACTGACCCAGTTAATCCAGGACGTTATGACAGCATGGCTCCATGACAGCAGGTTGGAACACCACTGACCCAGTTAATCCAGGACGTTATGACAGCATGGCTCCATGACAGCTGGTTGGAACACCACTGACCCAGTTAATCCAGGACGTTATGACAGCATGGCTCCATGACAGCTGGTTGGAACACCACTGACCCAGTTAATCCAGGACGTTATGACAGCATGGCTCCATGACAGCTGGTTGGAACACCACTGACCCCAGTTAATCCAGGACGTTATGACAGCATGGCTCCATGACAGCAGGTTGGAACACCACTGACCCCAGTTAATCCAGGACGTTATGACAGCATGGCTCCATGACAGCAGGTTGGAACACCACTGACCCAGTTAATCCAGGACGTTATGACAGCATGGCTCCATGACAGCAGGTTGGAACACCACTGACCCAGTTAATCCAGGACGTTATGACAGCATGGCTCCATGACAGCAGGTTGGAGGACCACTGACCCAGTTAATCCAGGACGTTATGACAGCATGGCTCCATGACAGCTGGTTGGAACACCACTGACCCAGTTAATCCAGGACGTTATGACAGCATGGCTCCATGACAGCTGGTTGGAGGACCACTGACCCAGTTAATCCAGGACGTTATGACAGCATGGCTCCATGACAGCAGGTTGGAACACCACTGACCCAGTTAATCCAGGACGTTATGACAGCATGGCTCCATGACAGCAGGTTGGAACACCACTGACCCAGTTAATCCAGGACGTTATGACAGCATGGCTCCATGACAACAGGTTGGAGGACCACTGACCCAGTTAATCCAGGAGGTTATGACAGCATGGCTCCATGACAGCAGGTTGGAACACCACTGACCCCAGTTAATCCAGGACGTTATGACAGCATGGCTCCATGACAGCAGGTTGGAACACCACTGACCCAGTTAATCCAGGACGTTATGACAGCATGGCTCCATGACAGCAGGTTGGAGGACCACTGACCCAGTTAATCCAGGACGTTATGACAGCATGGCTCCATGACAGCTGGTTGGAACACCACTGACCCAGTTAATCCAGGACGTTATGACAGCATGGCTCCATGACAGCAGGTTGGAACACCACTGACCCAGTTAATCCAGGACGTTATGACAGCATGGCTCCATGACAGCTGGTTGGAACACCACTGACCCCAGTTAATCCAGGACGTTATGACAGCATGGCTCCATGACAGCAGGTTGGAACACCACTGACCCAGTTAATCCAGGACGTTATGACAGCATGGCTCCATGACAGCAGGTTGGAACACCACTGACCCCAGTTAATCCAGGACGTTATGACAGCATGGCTCCATGACAGCAGGTTGGAGGACCACTGACCCAGTTAATCTAGGACGTTATGACAGCATGGCTCCATGACAGCTGGTTGGAACACCACTGACCCAGTTAATCCAGGACGTTATGACAGCATGGCTCCATGACAGCAGGTTGGAGGACCACTGACCCAGTTAATCCAGGAGGTTATGACAGCATGGCTCCATGACAGCAGGTTGGAACACCACTGACCCAGTTAATCCAGGACGTTATGACAGCATGGCTCCATGACAGCAGGTTGGAACACCACTGACCCCAGTTAATCCAGGAGGTTATGACAGCATGGCTCCATGACAGCTGGTTATATAACATTATTGTACTGACCTCCCTAAATAACATATAACACATCTTGGCCATGTTCTGTTATAATCTCCACCCGGCACAGCCAGAAGAGGACTGGCCACCCCTCATAGCCTGGTTCCTCTCTAGGTTTCTTCCTAGGTTCCTGCCTTTCTAGGGAGTTTTTCCTAGCCACCGTGCTTCTACACCTGCATTGCTTGCTGCTTGCGTTGACATACAACATGTTACATACAACACATGGCATACAACATGTGACATACAACACATGGCATACAACATGTGACATACAACATGTGACATACAACACATGGCATACAACATGTGACATACAACACGTAACACACATCATGTGACACAACATGGACCAGACGTCATCCATCGTACATCAAGAAGATTTCACAGTTTCCCTTCGAATTTCAACATATTATGCTTCTGTTTTTGACACTTAAACGTAGTCATTAATTTTGCATGGTTAAAGGGTTAATACCACTTGGTTCGCACACTTTGCAGACTTTTGACTGATTGGAATTTTAGGTAGGCTAGTTAACTTGTGAAGCTTATTATGTGAGCTTCCTCAGAAACTCTTTAACTAGTATAGGCCTACTATTTATTGATTTTTATCTCAGACTTTTATAGCCGACTGGACTCAGAGAGCTACTCTCTCAAGTTATCTCATTGGGACGAGTGACTCTTTTGGCAAGTCGTTATATTTTTTTCTTGTTATTTATGCTATTTGCCGCATGACTCCGGCGTGCTTTGTTGACTATGAACTTGCTGTTTACCCAACCGTGGGACAGACGATGTTTGTTCCCACACTCGGGACTCTGACTCTCTACTGGTTACACGTCTTCCCATTCTATTCTAACCACCTCTCGCTGGCTTTGTGTTTATGTTACCTGATTGAATCGCTGTACAATATGATCTTGTTACCATCTGATGCACATTCAAATGTCATAAAAAAAACTTCTCTCAGCACATATCATAGCAGCAGGCTAAGTTTAAATCTAGAATTTTTGTTTCCTCTATTGTAATCGTTCCTCTTTCACCCCAGCTGCCAAACGGACCCTGATTCAGATGACCATCCTACCCATGCTAGATTACGGAAACATAATTTATAGATTGGCAGGTAAGGGTGCTCTCGAGCAGCTAGATGTTCTTTACCATTCGGCCATCAGATTTTCCACCAATGCTCCTTATAGGACACATCACTGCACTCTATACTCCTCTGTAAACTGTTCATCTCTGTATACCTGTCGCAAGACCCACTGGTTGATGCTTATTTATAAAACCCTCTTAGGCCTCACTCCCTCCTATCTGAGATATCTACTGCAGCCCTCATCCTCCACGTACAACACCCGTTCTGCCAGTCACATTCTGTTAAAGGTCCCCAAAGCACACACATCCCTGGGTCGCTCCTCTTTTCAGTTCGCTGCAGCTAGCGACTGGAACGAGCTGCAACAAACACTCAAACTGGACAGTTTTATCTCCATCTCTTCATTCAAAGAAGATACTGACAGTTGTGGCTGCTTCACGTGATGTACTGTTGTCTCTACCTTCTTTGCCTTTGTGCTGTTTCTCTGTGTCCAATAATGTTTGTACCTGTCACACCCTGATCTGTTTCACCTGTCGTTGTGCTTGTCTCCACCCCCCTCCAGGTGCGGCCCATCTTCCCCATTATCCCCAGTGCATTTACACCTGTGTTCTCTGTTTGTCGGCTGCCAGTTCGCCTCGTCTCGTCAAGCCAACCAGCGTGTTTTTCCTTGCTCCTGTTTTTCCTAGTCTCTGTTTACTTGCCCTCCCGGTTCTGACCCTTTCAGCCTGCCCTGACCTCGAGCCTGCCTGCCGCCCTGTACCTTTCGGACTCTGACCTGGTTAATGAACTTCTGCCTGTCCTCGACCTGCCTATTGCCTGCCCCTTGTACTCGAACCATCTGCATCTGGGTCTCGCCCTGTGTCGTTATAGTACCATGTTTTGTGCTGCTACCATGTTGTGCTGCTGCCGTGTTGATGTCATGTGATGCTGCCATGTGCTGTTGTCTTAGGTCTCTCTTTATGTCGTGTTGTGATGTCTCTCTTGTCGTGATGTGTGTTTCGTCCTATATTTTTTATTTTAATCCCAGCCCCCGTCCCCACAGCAGACCTTTTGGTAGACCGTCATTGTAAATAAGAATTTGTAATTTCCTGCCTAGTTAAATAACTTGTTTTTATAAAATGGCTATGATTTGGGAAAGGCTTACAACAAAATAATAAAAAATGACGCCCTATTACCATAGAGAATCAGTAAGTGTTCTCGCAGCTTGCTAAAGCATTGTGATTGGCAGTGGTGCAGTAGTCTACAAAACATGGCTCTGGTTCCCAGGGCAGGACTTTCCTTATTCTCTCTTTTGTGAGCAACGAGGACGCCATTTTCCAACGTTCTGGGGACCTTTTCAAATAATACCGTCTATCTTTAGGGATCAGCCTGGCTGCATGCATATACAATATAATGCATATCTAGACAGATCCACATCTAGACAGATCCATATCTAGACAGATCCACATCTAGACAGATCCACATCTAGACAGATCCACATCTAGACAGATCCATCTAGACAGATCCATATCTAGACAGATCCATATCTAGACAGATCCACATCTAGACAGATCCACATCTAGACAGATCCACATCTAGACAGATCCACATCTAGACAGATCCACATCTAGACAGATCCATATCTAGACATCTAGACAGATCCATATCTAGACAGATCCATATCTAGACAGATCCATATCTAGACAGATCCATATCTAGACATCTAGACAGATCCACATCTAGACAGATCCATATCTAGACAGATCCACATCTAGACAGATCCACATCTAGACAGATCCACATCTAGACAGATCCATCTAGACAGATCCATATCTAGACAGATCCACATCTAGACAGATCCACATCTAGACAGATCCACATCTAGACAGATCCACATCTAGACAGATCCACATCTAGACAGATCCACATCTAGACAGATCCACATCTAGACAGATCCATATCTAGACATCTAGACAGATCCATATCTAGACAGATCCATATCTAGACAGATCCATATCTAGACAGATCCATATCTAGACATCTAGACAGATCCACATCTAGACAGATCCATATCTAGACAGATCCACATCTAGACAGATCCACATCTAGACAGATCCATATCTAGACATCTAGACAGATCCATATCTAGACAGATCCATATCTAGACAGATCCATATCTAGACAGATCCATATCTAGACAGATCCACATCTAGACAGATCCACATCTAGACAGATCCATATCTAGACATCTAGACAGATCCATATCTAGACAGATCCATATCTAAACAGATCCATATCTAAACAGATCCATATCTAGACAGATCCATCTAGACAGATCCACATCTAGACAGATCCAAATCTAGACAGATCCACATCTAGACAGATCCACATCTAGACAGATCCATATCTAGACAGATCCACATCTAGACAGATCCATATCTAGACAGATCCACATCTAGACAGATCCATATCTAGACATCTAGACAGATCCATATCTAGACAGATCCACATCTAGACAGATCCATATCTAAACAGATCCATATCTAGACATCTAGACAGATCCACATCTAGACAGATCCATATCTAGACAGATCCACATCTAGACAGATCCATATCTAGACATCTAGACAGATCCATATCTAGACAGATCCATATCTAGACAGATCCATATCTAGACAGATCCATATCTAGACAGATCCACATCTAGACAGATCCACATCTAGACATCTAGACAGATCCATATCTAGACAGATCCATATCTAAACAGATCCATATCTAGACAGATCCATATCTAGACAGATCCACATCTAGACAGATCCACATCTAGACAGATCCATTTCTAGACAGATCCAAATCTAGACAGATCCACATCTAGACAGATCCACATCTAGACAGATCCATATCTAGACAGATCCACATCTAGACAGATCCATATCTAGACAGATCCACATCTAGACAGATCCATATCTAGACATCTAGACAGATCCACATCTAGACAGATCCACATCTAGACAGATCCATATCTAAACAGATCCACAACTAGACAGATCCACATCTAGACAGATCCACATCTAGACAGATCCATATCTAGACAGATCCATATCTAGACATCTAGACAGATCCACATCTAGACAGATCCATATCTAGACAGATCCACATCTAGACAGATCCATATCTAGACAGATCCACATCTAGACAGATCCATATCTAGACATCTAGACAGATCCACATCTAGACAGATCCATATCTAGACAGATCCACATCTAGACAGATCCATATCTAGACAGATCCACATCTAGACAGATCCATCTAGACAGATCCATCTAGACAGATCCATATCTAGACAGATCCACATCTAGACAGATCCATCTAGACAGATCCACATCTAGACAGATCCACATCTAGACAGATCCATATCTAGACAGATCCATATCTAGACAGATCCACATCTAGACAGATCCATCTAGACAGATCCACATCTAGACAGATCCATCTAGACAGATCCACATCTAGACAGATCCATACCTAGACAGATCCATCTAGACAGATCCATATCTAGACAGATCCATCTAGACAGATCCACATCTAGACAGATCCATATCTAGACATCTAGACAGATCCACATCTAGACAGATCCACATCTAGACAGATCCATATCTAGACAGATCCATATCTAGACAGATCCATCTGGACAGATCCATATCTAGACATCTAAACAGATCCACATTTAGACAGATCCACATATAGACAGATCCATCTAGACAGATCCACATCTAGACAGATCCATATCTAGACAGATCCACATCTATACAGATCCATATCTAGACAGATCCATATCTAGACAGATCCACATATAGACAGATCCATCTAGACAGATCCACATCTAGACAGATCCACATCTAGACAGATCCATCTAGACAGATCCATCTGGACAGATCCATATCTAGACATCCATATCTAGACAGATCCACATCTAGACATCTAGACAGATCCATATCTAGACATCTAGACAGATCCATATCTAGACAGATCCATATCTAAACAGATCCATATCTAGACAGATCCATATCTAGACAGATCCACATCTAGACAGATCCACATCTAGACAGATCCATTTCTAGACAGATCCAAATCTAGACAGATCCACATCTAGACAGATCCACATCTAGACAGATCCATATCTAGACAGATCCACATCTAGACAGATCCATATCTAGACAGATCCACATCTAGACAGATCCATATCTAGACATCTAGACAGATCCACATCTAGACAGATCCACATCTAGACAGATCCATATCTAAACAGATCCACAACTAGACAGATCCACATCTAGACAGATCCACATCTAGACAGATCCATATCTAGACAGATCCATATCTAGACATCTAGACAGATCCACATCTAGACAGATCCATATCTAGACAGATCCACATCTAGACAGATCCATATCTAGACAGATCCACATCTAGACAGATCCATATCTAGACATCTAGACAGATCCACATCTAGACAGATCCATATCTAGACAGATCCACATCTAGACAGATCCATATCTAGACAGATCCACATCTAGACAGATCCATCGAGACAGATCCATCTAGACAGATCCATATCTAGACAGATCCACATCTAGACAGATCCATCTAGACAGATCCACATCTAGACAGATCCACATCTAGACAGATCCATATCTAGACAGATCCATATCTAGACAGATCCACATCTAGACAGATCCATCTAGACAGATCCACATCTAGACAGATCCATCTAGACAGATCCACATCTAGACAGATCCATACCTAGACAGATCCATCTAGACAGATCCATATCTAGACATATCCATCTAGACAGATCCACATCTAGACAGATCCATATCTAGACAGATCCACATCTATACAGATCCATATCTAGACAGATCCATATCTAGACAGATCCACATATAGACAGATCCATCTAGACAGATCCACATCTAGACAGATCCACATCTAGACAGATCCATCTAGACAGATCCATCTGGACAGATCCATATCTAGACATCCATATCTAGACAGATCCACATCTAGACATCTAGACAGATCCATATCTAGACATCTAGACAGATCCATATCTAGACATCTAGACAGATCCATATCTAGACAGATCCATCTAGACAGATCCAAATCTAGACATCTAGACAGATCCATATCTAGACAGATCCATATCTAGACAGATCCATATCTAGACAGATCCACATCTAGACATCTAGACAGATCCATATCTAGACAGATCCATATCTAGACAGATCCATATCTAGACAGATCCACATCTAGACATCTAGACAGATCCATATCTAGACATCTAGACAGATCCATATCTAGACATCTAGACAGATCCATATCTAGACAGATCCATCTAGACAGATCCAAATCTAGACATCTAGACAGATCCACATCTAGACAGATCCATATCTAGACAGATCCATATCTAGACAGATCCACATCTAGACATCTAGACAGATCCATATCTAGACAGATCCATATCTAGACAGATCCATATCTAGACAGATCCATATCTAGACAGATCCACATCTAGACAGATCCATATCTAGACAGATCCATATCTAGACAGATCTATATCTAGACAGATCCATATCTAGACAGATCCATATCTAGACAGATCCACATCTAGACAGATCCATATCTAGACAGATCCATATCTAGACAGATCCATATCTAGACAGATCCATATCTAGACAGATCCATATCTAGACAGATCCACATCTAGACATCTAGACAGATCCATATCTATACAGATCCACATCTAGACATCTAGACAGATCCATATCTAGACAGATCCATATCTAGACAGATCCATATCTAGACAGATCCACATCTAGACATCTAGACAGATCCATATCTAGACAGATCCATATCTAGACAGATCCATATCTAGACAGATCCACATCTAGACATCTAGACAGATCCATATCTAGACATCTAGACAGATCCATATCTAGACATCTAGACAGATCCATATCTAGACAGATCCATCTAGACAGATCCAAATCTAGACATCTAGACAGATCCACATCTAGACAGATCCATATCTAGACAGATCCATATCTAGACAGATCCACATCTAGACATCTAGACAGATCCATATCTAGACAGATCCATATCTAGACAGATCCATATCTAGACAGATCCATATCTAGACAGATCCACATCTAGACAGATCCATATCTAGACAGATCCATATCTAGACAGATCTATATCTAGACAGATCCATATCTAGACAGATCCATATCTAGACAGATCCACATCTAGACAGATCCATATCTAGACAGATCCATATCTAGACAGATCCATATCTAGACAGATCCATATCTAGACAGATCCATATCTAGACAGATCCACATCTAGACATCTAGACAGATCCATATCTATACAGATCCACATCTAGACATCTAGACAGATCCATATCTAGACATCTAGACAGATCCATATCTAGACAGATCCACATCTAGACAGATCCATATCTAGACAGATCCATATCTAGACAGATCCATATCTAGACAGATCCACATCTAGACATCTAGACAGATCCATATCTAGACAGATCCATATCTAGACAGATCCATCTAGACAGATCCATATCTAGACAGATCCATCTAGACAGATCCATATCTAGACAGATCCATATCTAGACAGATCCATATCTAGACAGATCCATCTAGACAGATCCATATCTAGACAGATCCATATCTAGACATCTAGACAGATCCATATCTAGACAGATCCATCTAGACAGATCCATCTAGACAGATCCATCTAGACAGATCCATCTAGACAGATCCATATCTAGACAGATCCATATCTAGACAGATCCATCTAGACAGATCCATCTAGACAGATCCATCTAGACAGATCCATATCTAGACAGATCCATATCTAGACATCTAGACAGATCCACATCTAGACAGATCCATCTAGACAGATCCATATCTAGACATCTAGACAGATCCATATCTAGACATCTAGACAGATCCATCTAGACAGATCCACACCTAGACAGATCCATCTAGACAGATCCAAATCAGACAGATCCATATCTAGACAGATCCATCTAGACAGATCCATCTAGACAGATCCATATCTAGACAGATCCACATCTAGACAGATCCATCTAGACAGATCCACATCTAGACAGATCCATCTAGACAGATCCATCTAGACAGATCCATATCTAGACAGATCCACATCTAGACAGATCCATCTAGACAGATCCACATCTAGACAGATCCATCTAGACAGATCCACATCTAGACAGATCCATATCTAGACATCTAGACAGATCCATATCTAGACATCTAGACAGATCCATATCTAGACAGATCCATATCTAAACAGATCCACATTTAGACAGATCCACATCTAGACAGATCCACATCTAGACAGATCCATCTGGACAGATCCACATCTAGACAGATCCACATCTAAACAGATCCACATCTAGACAGATCCACATCTAGACAGATCCACATCTAGACAGATCCACATCTAAACAGATCCACATCTAAACAGATCCACATTTAGACAGATCCACATCTAGACAGACACATATCTAGACAGATCCACATCTAGACAGACACATATCTAGACAGATCCACATCTAGACAGACACATATCTATACAGATCCATCTAGACAGATCCATCTAGACAGATCCATATCTAGACAGATCCATATCTAGACAGATCCATATCTAGACAGATCCATATCTAGACAGATCCATCTAGACAGATCCATATCTAGACATCTAGACAGATCCATATCTAGACATCTAGACAGATCCATCTAGACAGATCCACATCTAGACAGATCCATCTAGACAGATCCACATCTAGACAGATCCATATCTAGACAGATCCATATCTAGACAGATCCATATCTAGACAGATCCATATCTAGACAGATCCATCTAGACAGATCCATATCTAAACAGATCCATATCTAGACAGATCCATATCTAGACAGATCCATCTAGACAGATCCACATCTAGACAGATCCACAACTAGACAGATCAACATCTAGACAGATCCATATCTAGACATCTAGACAGATCCATATCTAGACAGATCCATATCTAGACATCTAGACAGATCCATATCTAGACAGATCCACATCTAGACAGATCCATATCTAGACAGATCCACATCTAGACAGATCCATATCTAGACAGATCCACATCTAGACAGATCCACATCTAGACAGATCCATATCTAGACAGATCCATATCTAGACAGATCCATATCTAGACAGATCCACATCTAGACAGATCCACATCTAGACAGATCCATATCTAGACAGATCCACATCTAGACAGATCCATCTGGACAGATCCACATCTAGACAGATCCATCTAGACAGATCCACATCTAGACAGATCCATCTAGACAGATCCATCTAGACAGATCCATATCTAGACAGATCCACATCTAGACAGATCCATCTAGACAGATCCACATCTAGACAGATCCATCTAGACAGATCCACATCTAGACAGATCCATATCTAGACATCTAGACAGATCCATATCTAGACATCTAGACAGATCCATATCTAGACAGATCCATATCTAGACAGATCCATATCTAAACAGATCCACATTTAGACAGATCCACATCTAGACAGATCCACATCTAGACAGATCCATCTGGACAGATCCACATCTAGACAGATCCACATCTAAACAGATCCACATCTAGACAGATCCACATCTAGACAGATCCACATCTAGACAGATCCACATCTAAACACATCCATATCTAGACAGATCCATCTAGACAGATCCATATCTAGACAGATCCATATCTAAACAGATCCACATCTAGACAGATCCACATCTAGACAGATCCATATCTAGACAGATCCATATCTAGACAGATCCACATCTAGACAGATCCACATCTAGACAGATCCATATCTAGACATCTAAACAGATCCACATCTAGACAGATCCACATATAGACAGATCCATATCTAGACAGATCCACATCTAGACAGATCCACATCTAGACAGATCCATATCTAGACATCTAGACAGATCCATATCTAGACATCTAGACAGATCCATATCTAGACAGATCCATATCTAGACAGATCCATATCTAAACAGATCCACATTTAGACAGATCCACATCTAGACAGATCCACATCTAGACAGATCCATCTGGACAGATCCACATCTATACAGATCCACATCTAAACAGATCCACATCTAGACAGATCCACATCTAGACAGATCCACATCTAGACAGATCCACATCTAAACACATCCATATCTAGACAGATCCATCTAGACAGATCCATATCTAGACAGATCCATATCTAAACAGATCCACATCTAGACAGATCCACATCTAGACAGATCCATATCTAGACAGATCCATATCTAGACAGATCCACATCTAGACAGATCCACATCTAGACAGATCCATATCTAGACATCTAAACAGATCCACATCTAGACAGATCCACATATAGACAGATCCATATCTAGACAGATCCACATCTAGACAGATCCATATCTAGACAGATCCATATCTAGACAGATCCATATCTAAACAGATTTTTTTATTTTTTATTTATTTCACCTTTATTTAACCAGGTAGGCAAATTGAGAACACGTTCTCATTTACAATTGCGACCTGGCCAAGATAAAGCAAAGCAGTTCGACACATACAACAACACATAGTTACACATGGAGTAAAACAAAACATACAGTCAATAATACAGTGAAAATAAGTCTACATACAATATGAGCAAGTGAGGTGAGATAAGGGAGGTGAAGGCAAACAAAATATATATATAAATAAATAAATATATAAAAAGGCCATGGTGGCGAAGTAAATACAATATAGCAAGTAAAAAAAATAACACTGGAATGGTTGGTTTGCAGTGGAAGAAGGTGCAAAGTAGAGATAGAAATAATGGGGTGCAAAGGAGCAAAATAAATAAATACAGTAGGTGAAGAGGTAGTTGTTTGGGCTAAATTATAGATGGGCTGTGTACAGGTGCAGTAATCTATGAGCTGCTCTGACAGCTGGTGCTTAAAGCTAGTGAGGGAGATAAGTGTTTCCAGTTTCAGAGATTTTTGTAGTTCGTTCCAGTCATTGGCAGCAGAGAACTGGAAAGAGAGGCGGCCAAAGGAAGAATTGGTTTTGGGGGTGACCAGAGAGATATACCTGCTGGAGCGCGTGCTACGGGTGGGCGTTGCTATGGTGACCAGCGAGCTGAGATAAGGGGGGACTTTACCTAGCAGGGTCTTGTAGATGACCTGGAGCCAGTGGGTTTGGCGACGAGTGTGAAGCGAGGGCCAGCCAACGAGAGCGTACAGGTCGCAGTGGTGGGTAGTATATGGGGCTTTGGTGACAAAACGGATGGCACTGTGATAGACTGCATCCAATTTATTGAGTAGGGTTTTGGAGGCTATTTTGTAAATGACATCACCGAAGTCGAGGATTGGTAGGATGGTCAGTTTTACAAGGGTATGTTTGGCAGCATGAGTGAAGGATGCTTTGTTGCGGAATAGGAAGCCGATTCTAGATTTAACTTTGGATTGGAGATGCTTGATGTGAGTCTGGAAGGAGAGTTTACAGTCTAACCAGACACCTAGGTATTTGTAGTTGTCCACATATTCTAAGTCAGAGCCGTCCAAAGTATTGATGTTGGACAGGCGGGCAGGAGCAGGCAGCGATCGGTTGAAGAGCATGCATTTAGTTTTACTTGTATTTAAGAGCAATTGGAGGCCACGGAAGGAAAGTTGTATGGCATTGAAGCTCGCCTGGAGGGTTGTTAACACAGTGTCAAGAGAAGGGCCAGAAGTATACAGAATAGTGTCGTCTGCGTAGAGGTGGATCAGAGACTCACCAGCAGCAAGAGCGACATCATTGATGTATACAGAGAAGAGAGTCGGTCCAAGAATTGAACCCTGTGGCACCCCCATAGAGACTGCCAGAGGTCCGGACAACAGACCCTCCGATTTGACACACTGAACTCGATCAGAGAAGTAGTTGGTGAACCAGGCGAGGCAATCATTAGAGAAACCAAGGCTGTCGAGTCTGCCGATGAGGATGTGGTGATTGACAGAGTCAAAAGCCTTGGCCAGGTCAATGAATATGGCTGCACAGTACTGTTTCCTATCGATAGCGGTTAAGATATCGTTTAGGACCTTGAGCGTGGCTGAGGTGCACCCATGACCAGCTCTGAAACCAGATTGCATAGCGGAGAAGGTATGGTGGGATTCGAGATGGTCGGTAATCTGTTTGTTGACTTGGCTTTCGAAGACCTTAGAAAGGCAGGGTAGGATAGATATAGGTCTGTAGCAGTTTGGTTCTAGAGTGTCTCCCCCTTTGAAGAGGGGGATAACCGCAGCTGCTTTCCAATCTTTGGGAATCTCAGACGACACGAAAGAGAGGTTGAAAAGGCTGGCAATAGGGGTGGCAACAATTTCAGCAGATAGTTTTAGAAAGAAAGGGTCCAGATTATCTAGCCCGGCTGATTTGTAAGGGTCCAGATTTTGCAGCTCTTTCAGAACATCAGCTGACTGTATTTGGGAGAAAGAGAAATGGGGAAGGCTTGGGCGAGTAGCAGAGGGGAGGGCAGTGCTGTTGACCGGGGTAGGGGTAGCCAGGTGGAAAGCATGGCCAGCCGTAGAAAAATGCTTATTGAAATTCTCAATTATAATGGATTTGTCGGTGGTGACAGTATTTCCTATCTTCAGTGCATTTGGAAGCTGGGAGGAGGTGTTCTTATTCTCCATGGACTTTACAGTGTCCCAGAACTTGTTTGAGTTTGTGTTGCAGGAAGCAAATTTCTGCTTGAAAAAGCTAGCCTTGGCTTTTCTAACTGCCTGTGTATGCTGGTTTCTAGCTTCCCTGAAAAGTTGCATATCACGGGGGCTGTTCGATGCTAATGCAGAACGCCATAGGATGTTTTTCTGTTGGTTAAGGGCAGTCAGGTCAGGAGAGAACCAAGGGCTATATCTGTTCCTGGTTCTAAATTTCTTGAATGGGGCATGCTTATTCAAGATGGTGAGGAAGGCATTTTAAAAAAATATCCAGGCATCCTCTACTGACGGGATGAGATCAATATCCTTCCAGGATACCTCGGCCAGGTCGATTAGAAAGGCCTGCTCGCTGAAGTGTTTCAGGGAGCGTTTGACAGTGATGAGTGGAGGTCGTTTGATCGCTGACCCATTACGGATGCAGGCAATGAGGCAGTGATCGCTGAGATCTTGGTTGAAAACAGCAGAGGTGTATTTGGAGGGCAAGTTGGTTAGGATGATGTCTATGAGGGTACCCGTGTTTACGGAATTGGGGTGATACCTGGTAGGTTCATTGATAATTTGTGTGAGATTGAGGGCATCAAGCTTAGATTGTAGGATGGCTGGGGTGTTAAGCATGTTCCAATTTAGGTCGCCTAGCAGCACAAGCTCTGAAGATAGATGGGGGGCAATCAGTTCACATATGGTGTCCAGAGCACAGCTGGGGGCAGAGGGTGGTCTATAGCAGGCGGCAACAGTGAGAGACTTGTTTTTAGAGAGGTGGATTTTTAAAAGTAGGAGTTCAAATTGTTTCGG
>NW_026600262.1:540000-580000 GCF_029448725.1 Salvelinus fontinalis
CCCTGGATGCCTTTACGTGATGACGATTCCAACGGGCTCGATTGCTCGTTCACAGGCCCTACAAATGAAAAAAACCTTTAGCTAGCAAGTCTTTTCTTGCTGCGTAACGCGCGTGGAAGACACCGACCCTCTCCTGTTCCAAGCGTTAGTTTAGCCTGTTATATTTCTCCGGTCATCTTTTCACTCGTTATAGGAGTTACAAACATCACAAAGTAGTTAATTTAAAGCGTTTTATAGCAATTTATATCCGTTTAGTGCGATTTTGGGACATTTATTTTTGCAACGATGTGAAAAGTTGGGCACGCTTTTCAGTTCATCCCGAACGTAGTTGACATTTCCACATGGCAAGAGGACAGCTTTCCACCAAAAGACGATTTCTCCCAAGAAAGGATCCTTTGCCCAAGATACTGATGGAAGAACAGCTCAAGGTAGGACATTTTTATTATGATAAATCGTGTTTCTGTCGAAACATTTTAGTGGCCTAGGACGCCATGTTTTTTGACGTAGCTTCGCTTGGCGCAAACTGTATTGAAAAGTAAGGATAAATTAAAAAATGTAATAACGCAATTGTATTAAGAATTAAATTGTCTATCAATCCCTGTCCACCCTATATTTTTTAGTCACGTTTATGAGTATTTATGTATAAGAGTAGATCACTGTCTAAGTGGCGCAAGGACAAATTCTGACCAGCCGAGTTACATTTCACATTGTCTAACCATGATTTTGGTGGCTAAATATAAACATTTTCGATCAAACTGTATATGCATGTTGTAATGTGATGTTACAGGAGTGTCATCGGAAGAATTCTGAGAAGGTTAGTGAAAAAATTAATATCTTTTGGCGATGTTGACTTTTATCGCTCACTTTGGCTAGAATCAATGCTGGGCTGCTAATTGCTATGTGCTAAGCTAATATAACGATTTATTGTGTTTTCGCTGTAAGACACTTAGAAAATCTGAAATATTGTCTGTATTCACAGGATCTGTGTCTTTCGATTCGTGTATGCTGTGTATTTTTACGAAATGTTTGATGATTAGTAGTTAGGTAAACACGTTGCTCATTGTAATTATTCTAGTCCATTTGTGATGGTGGGTGCAATTGTAAACTATGCCATATACCTGAAATATGCACTTTTTTCTAACAAAACCTATCCCATACCATAAATATGTTATCAGACTGTCATCTAATGAGTTTTTTTGTTGGTTAGGGGCTATAAATATCTTAGTTTAGCCGAATTGGTGATGGCTACTGGTGTTGGTGGACAAATAAAAGATGGTGGATTATGCTAATGTGTTTTTAGGTAATAGATGTACATCTTTACATATTGTGTCTTCCCTGTAAAACATTTTAAAAATCGGAAATGTTGACTGGATTCATAAGATCTGTGTCTTTCATTAGCTGTATTGGACTTTAATGTGTGAAAGTTAAATATTTTAAAAAAATATTTTTTTTGAATTTCGCGGCACTGGTTTTTCAGTGGGGGGGGGGGGGGTGTGCCGCTAGCGCCACGCTGATCCTAGACAGGTTAAAGACATCATAATCTTGTTATTTTAAACCGATTTATATCAGTTTATGTCAGTATACTGCGATTTTCAGTAAGAATGTAGTAAGAACTATTTATGCTGATAAATCCTTTTTCTGTTGAAAAATGTTAAACGCATAAGCGGCCATTAATTTTTGGGTAGCTTCGCTTTAGCGCAGTAATGCGCAGTAAGGTTAATTTTAAAAATGTAATTCAGCGATTGTATTAAGAACTATGTAACGGCTCTCTTTCGGTGAGTGAGTTGACCAAGGCGCAGCGGGTTGTGAATACATAATGAACTTTATTTAACAAGACGAAACTAAACACACGAAGAACACTTGAATAATTTTACAAAACAACAAAACGAACTAGACAGACCTAAACTATGAACTTACATGAAACGAGGAACACATACACAGGAACGACCGAACGAACGAGACGAGACAGTACCGTGTGGTGCAACAAACACAGACACAGTGACAATCACCCACAAACAAACAGTGAGAACCTCCTACCTTAATATGACTCTCAATTAGAGGAAAACGCAAAACACCTGCCTCTAATCAAGAGCCATACCAGGCAACCCAAAACCAACATATAAACGGAAAACATAGACTGCCCACCCAAAACTCACACCCTGACCATCACACACATACAAAACAACAGAAAACAGGTCAGGAACGTGACAGAACCCCCCCCTCAAGGTGCGAACGCCGGGCGCACCAGCACAAAGTCCAGGGGAGGGTCTGGGTGGGCATCTGACCACGGTGGTGGCTCAGGCTCCGGACGCTGTCCCCACACCACCATAGTCACTCCCCGCTTCTGTATCCCCCTCCCAATGACCACCCTCCAACTAAAACCACCTAAATGAAGGAGCAGCACCGGGATAAGGGGCAGCACCGGGATAAGGGGCAGCACCGGGATAAGGGGCAGGTCCTGGCTGAGGGACTCTGGCAGGTCCGGGCTGAGGGACTCTGGCAGGTCCGGGCTGAGGGACTCTGGCAGGTCCGGGCTGAGGGACTCTGGCAGGTCCGGGCTGAGGGACTCTGGCAGGTCCGGGCTGAGTGGCAGCTCCGGACTGAGTGGCAGCTCATGACTGTAGGGCAGCTCATGACTGTAGGGCAGCTCATGACTGTAGAGCAGCTCATGACTGTAGAGCAGCTCATGACCGGAGGGCAGCTCTGGCAGCTCCTGACTGGCTGGCGTCTCTGGCAGCTCCTGACTGGCTGGCGTCTCTGGCAGCTCCTGACTGGCTGGCGTCTCTGGCAGCTCCTGACTGGCTGGCGTCTCTGGCAGCTCCTGACTGGCTGGCGTCTCTGGCAGCTCCTGACTGGCTGGCGTCTCTGGCAGCTCCTGACTGGCTGGCGGCTCTGGCAGCTCCTGACTGGCTGGCGGCTCTGGCAGCTCCTGACTGGCTGGCGGCTCTGGCAGCTCCTGACTGACGGACGGCTCTGGCAGCTCCTGACTGACGGACGGCTCTGGCAGCTCCTGACTGACGGACGGCTCTAATGGCTCGGGACAGACGGGCGGCTCTAATGGCTCGGGACAAACGGGCGGCTCTAATGGCTCGTGGCAGACGGATTGCTCTAATGGCTCGTGGCAGACAGTTGGTTCAGACGGCGCTGGGCAGAGAGATGGCTCAGACGGCGCTGGGCAGACAGATGGCTCAGACGGCGCTGGGCAGACAGATGGCTCAGACGGAACTGGGCAGACAGATGGCTCAGACGGAACTGGGCAGACAGATGGCTCAGACGGAACTGGGCAGACAGGCAGTGCAGAAGGCGTTGGGCAGACGGCCGACTCTGCCCTGCTGAGGCGCACAGTAGGCCTGGTGCGTGGTGCCGGAACTGGAGGCACTGGGCTGGAGACACGCACCATAGGGAGAGTGCGTGGAGGAGGAACAGGGCTCTTAAAACGCACTGGAAGCCTGGTGCGTGGTGTAGGCACTGTTGGTACTGGGCTGGGGCGAGGAGGTAGCGCCGGAAATACCGGACCGTGCAGGCGTATTGGCTCCCTTGAGCACTGAGCCTGCCCAACCTTACCTGGTTGCATGCTCCCCGTAGCCCGTCCAGTGCGGGGAGGTGGAATAACCCGCACTGGGCTGTATTGGCGAACCGGGGACACCTTGCGTAAGGCTGGTGCCATGTAAGCCGGCCCAAGGAGACGTACTGGTGGCCAGATATGTAGGGCCGGCCTCATGACATTTGGCTCAATGCTCAATCTAGCCCTACCAGTGCGGGGAGGTGGAATAACCCGCACTGGGCTATGCACCCGTACAGGAGACACCGTGCGCTCTACTGCGTAACATGGTGTCTGCCCGTACTCCCGCTCTCCACAGTTAGCCTGGGAAGTGTGTGCAGGTCTCCTACCTGCCCTCGGCCCACTACCTCTTAGCCCCCCCCCAAGAAATGTTTGGGTGGTGCTCACGGGCTTTTCGGGCTTCCGTGCTAGACGCGTCCCCTCATAACTCCGGTTCCCTTCTCCGGTTGCCTCTGCTCTCCTCAGTGCCTCCAGCTGTTCCCATGGGAGGCGATCCCTCCAGCTGTTCCCATGGGAGGCGATCCCTTCCAGCCAGGATCATCTCCCATGTGTAGCAACCTTTCCCGTCCAAAACATCCTCCCAAGTCCATTCCTCCTTCTTGCGCTGCTGCTGTCGTTGCTGTCCGTTAACCCGCTGCTTGACCTGGGTTTGGTGGGTGATTCTGTAACGGCTCTTTTTAGTCAAGTTTATGATTATTTATTGATTAGACTAGGTGCCTTTCCAAGAAGGCGCCCGACATTTTCTGGCCAGCTTGGCATCTTTTCTGATTGTATAACCACGATTTGTATGGCTAAATATGCACATTTTCGAACAAACTCTATATGTATGTTGTAATATGATGTTACAGGAGTGTCATCTGAAGAATTCTGAGAAGGTTAGTGAAAAAATTTATATATTTTGGTGGTGATAATGTTATCGCTCTTTTTGCCTTGAATCAATGCTGGGGTAATGTTTGCACATGTGGTATGCTAATATAACGATATATTGTGTTTTCGCTGTAAAACACTTAGAAAATCTGAAATATTGTCTGGACTCACAAGATCTGTGTCTTTCAATTGCTGTACGCTGTGTATTTTTAAGAAATGTTTTATGATGAGTAATTAGGTAATACACGTTGCTCTCTCTAGTTATTCTAGTCGATTTGTGATGGTGGCTGCAATGGTGAACTATGATTTATACCTGAAATATGCACATTTTTCTAACAAAACATATGCTATACAATAAATATGTTATCAGACTGTCATCTGATGAGGTTGTTTCTTGGTTAGTGGCTATTTATTTCTTTATTTGGTCGAATTTGTGAAAGCTAGTGATGGAGTAAGAAACTGATGGAGTTAAAAAAGTGGTGTCTTTTGCTAACGTGGTTAGCTAATAGATTTACATATTTTGTCTTCCCTGTAAAACATTTTAAAAATCAGAAATGATGGCTTTATTCACAAGATCTGTATCTTTCATTTGGTGTCTTGGACTTGTGATTTCATGAACATTTTATTATATGATATCCCTGTGGCTTTAGGCTAGGCTATGCAAGTCAGCTTTTTTGATGGGGGGATCCCGGATCCGGGTTTGGGAGGTGTTAGAGGTTAAAGATTAACTTCTTGTGAATCCAACCACGGTGTCAGATTTAAAAAATGCTTTACGGCGAAAGCATACCTTACGATTATTTGAGAACATAGCCCAGCAGACAAATCATTACAAACAGTAACCAGCCAAGTAGAACAGTTACACAAGTTAGAAATAGAGAGAAAATTAATCCCTTACCTTTGATGATCTTCATATGGTTGCACTCAGCAGACATTCATTTACTCAATAAATGTTCCTTTTGTTCGATAAAGTCTCTTTATCCAAAAACCTCCGTTTTGTTCACGTCTTTTCTTCAGTAATCCACAGGCTCAAACGCAGTCAAAACAATAAGACAAAAAAATCCAAATTGTCTCCGTAAAGTTCATAGAAACATGTCAAACGATGTTTATATTCAAACCTCAGGTTGTTTTTAGCCTCAATAATCGATAATATTTCAACCGGACAATAACGTCAATAACGTCGTCAACATAAAAGGTAAACAAGAAAGGCCCTCTCTCGGTCGTGCGCATGAAAAAGCTCTGTGACACTTTAGGATCCACTCATTCAGACTGCTCTTACTTCCTCATTTTTCAGAATACAAGCCTGAAACAATTTCTAAAGACTGTTGACATCTAGTGGAAGGCATAGGAACTGCAATTTGAGTCCTAAGTCAATGGATACTGTAATGGCATTGAATAGAAAACTACAAAAAACAAAAAGAAAACTATTTCCTGAATGGATTTTTCTCAGGTTTTCACCTGCCAAATCAGTTCTGTTATACTCACAGTTCTGTTATACTATTTTAACAGTTTTGGAAACTTTAGAGTGTTTTCTATCCAAATCTTCCAGTTATATTCATATCATATCTTCTGGGCCCGAGTAGCAGGCAGTTTAATTTGGGCATGCTTTTCATCCAAAATTCCGAATGCTGCCCCCCTAGAGAACTTAAGAACTAAAATAACAGTAAAAAGACAGGCTATATACAGTAGCGAGGCTATAAAAGTAGCGAGGCTACATACAGACACCGGTTAGTCAGGCTGATTGAAGTAGTATGTACATGAACGTATAGTTAAAGTAACTATGCATAAATGATGAACAGAGAGTAGCAGCAGCGTAAAATAGGGGTTAGGGGGGGGGGCAGGACACAATGCAAATAGTCCGGGTAGCCATTTGATGACCTGTTCAGGAGTCTTATGGTTTGGGGGTAAAAACTGTTGAGAAGCCTTTTTGTCCTAGACTTGGCACTCCGGTACCGCTTGCCATGCGGTAGTAGAGAGAACAGTCTATGACTGGGGTGGCTGGGGTCTTTGACCATTTTTAGGGCCTTCCACTGACACCGCTTGGTGTAGAGGTCCTGGATGGCAGGCAGCTTAGCCCCAGTGATGTATTGGGCCGTACGCACTACCGTCTGTAGTGCCTTGCAGTCAGAGGCCGAGCAGTTGCCGTACCAGGCAGTGATGCAACCAGTCAGGATGCTCTCGATGTTGCAGCTGTAGAACCTTCTGAGGATCTGAGGACCCATGACAAATCTTTTTAGTTTCCTGAGGGGAGTAGCAGGCAGTTTTGTTCGATAAAGTCTCTTTATCCAAAAATAGGTTTTGTCGTGCCCTCTTCACGACTGTCTTGGTGTGTTTGGACCATTCTAGTTTGTTGTTGATGTGGACACCAAGGAACTTGAAGCTCTCAACCTGCTCCACTACAGCCCCTTCGATGAGAATGGAGGCGTGCTCGGTCCTCCTTTTCCTGTAGTCCACAATCATCTCCTTAGTCTTGGTTACGTAGAGGGATAGGTTGTTATCCTGGCACCACACGACCAGGTCCTCCCTATAGGCTGTCTCATCGTTGTCGGTGATCAGGCCTACCACTGTTGTGTCGTCTGCAAAACTTAATAATGGTGTTGGAGTCGTGCCTGGCCATGCAGTCATGGGTGAACTGGGAGTCAGGAGGGGACTGAGCGCGCACCCCTGTGGAGCTCCAGCGTGGTGGATGGGTTGTTACCTACCCTCACCACCTGGGGTGGCCCATCAGGAAGTCCAAAATCCAGTTGCAGAGGGAGGTGTTTAGTCCCAAGGTTAGTGATGAGCTTTGAGGGCACTATGGTGTTGACCACTGAGCTGTAGTCAATGGATATCATTCTCACATAGGTGTTCCTTTTGTCCAGGTGGGAAAGGGCAGTGTGGAGTGCAATCTCGATTGCATCATCTGTGGATCTGTTTGGGCGGTATGCAAATTGGAGTGGGTCTAGGGTTTCTGGGATGATGGTGTTGATGTGAGCCATGACCAGTCTTTCAAAAGCACTTCGTGGCTACAGACGTGAGTGCTACGGGTTTGTAGTCATTTAGGCAGGTTACCTTTGTGTTATTGGGCACAGGGACTATGGTGGTCTGCTTGAAACATGTTGATATTACAGACTGGGTGAGGGAAAGGTTGAAAATGTCAGTGAAGACACTTGCCAGTTGGTCAGCACATGCCCAGACATGCCCAAAGCACACGTCCTGGTAATCCGTCTGGCCTGCAGCCTTATGAATGTTGACCTGTTTAAAGGTCTTACTCACATCGGCTACGGAGAGCATGATCACACAGTCGTCCGGAACAGCTGATGCTCTCATGCATGCCTCAGTGTTGCTTGCCTCAAAGTGAGCATGTGTCTGCGTGGCTGTGTGTGTGTGGCTGTGTGTGTGTATCTGCGTGGCTGTGTGTGTGTGTGTGTGTGTGTGTTTGCGTGGCTGTGTGTGTGTGTGTGTGTGTGTCTGCGTGGCTATGTGTGTGTGTGTGTGTGTCTGCGTGGCTGTGTGTGTGTGTGTGTGTGTGTGTGTGTGTGTGTGTGTGTGTGTGTGTGTGTGTGTGTGTGTCTGGTGGTGTGTGTGTGTGTGTGTGTGTGTGTGTGTGTGTGTGTGTGTGTGTGTGTGTGTGTGTGTGTGTGTGTGTGTGTGTGTGTGTGTGTCTGCGTGGCTGTGTGTGTGTGTGTGTGTGTGTGTGTGTGTGTGTGTCTGCGTGGCTGTGTGTGTGTGTGTGTGTGTGTGTGTGTGTGTGTGTGTGTGTCTGCGTGGCTGTGTGTGTGTGTGTGTGTGTGTGTGTGTGTGTGTGTGTGTGTGTGTGTGTGTGTGTGTGTGTGTGTGTCTGCGTGGCTGTGTGTGTGTGTCTTACCTCCAGTAGAACTACTATATGAGGATGTCTGACCATCTGGTGAATACGAGGTTCTCTCTTCATATTCTTTAGAACGTAGGAGTCCTGCCTCGCCTTCTTCTTATCAATCACCTTGATGGCCACCTGACACAGACACAACACAGTCAATACAACACAGTCGATACAACACAACCCTACAACCCTAGATTTCTAAGGGACTTGTTTGCAGTTCCTACCGCTTCCACTGGATGTCACCAGTCTTTGGAAATTGGTTGAGGTTTTTCCTTCTTTGTGTAATGAAGAAGTACGGCCATCTTTAATGAGAGTCACTTGAAGTAAATTGTTTGAGAGGCACATTACCAGAAAAGTTGCGTCAGTTTGTTTTCTTTTTGTATTGAACACAGATCATCCCGTCTTCAATTTGATCGATTATTAACGTTTAAAAATACCTAACGTTGTATTACAAAAGTAATTTGAAATGTTTTGGTAAAGTTTACATGTAACTTTTGAGATATTTTGTAGTGACGTTTCGCAAGTTGGAAGCTGTGTTTTTCTGGATGAAACGCGCCAAATACATTTACATTTTGGATATATATCGACGCAATTAATCGAAAAAAAGGACCATTTATGGGACATATTGGAGTGCCAACAAAAGAAGTTCGTCAAAGGTAAGGCATGAATTATATGCCTTATATTTTTATTTCTGCGTTTTGTGTCGTGCGTGCAGTGTTGAAATATGCTACTCTCTTTGTTTACTGTTGTGCTATCATCAGATAAAAGCATCTTATGCTTTCGCCGAAAAGCCTTTTTGAAATCTGACATGTTGGCTGGATTCACAACGGGTGTAGCTTTAATTTGGTATCTTACATGTGTGATTTAATGAAAGTTTGATTTTTATATCATTTTATTTGAATATGGCGCTCTGTATTTTCCCTGGCTATTGGCCAGGTGGGACGATTGCGTCAATAACTGCATCAACGACGTCGTCCCCACATTGCCCATACTGTACATATCCCAACCAGAAGCCATGGATTACAGGCAACATCCGCACTGAGCTAAAGGGGAGAGCTGACACTTTCGAGGAGTGGGACACTAATCCGGATAAGAAATCCTGCTATGCCCTTCGATGAACCACTAAACAGGCAAAGTGTCAACTAAGATCGAATCGTACTACACCGGTTCTGACACTCGTCGGATGAACTATCACGGAATACAAAAGGGAAACCCAGCCAAGAGCTACCCAGTGACACGAACCTACCAGATGGGGTAAATGCCTTCTATGCTTGAGGCAAGCAAAACTGAACCATACGTGAGGGCACCAACTGTTACAAAAGTCAATACAATACAGCAATACAGCACACTCAATACAACACAGTCAATACAGGTGTAAACCAAGCCTCCAGATCTAGCTGAGTTGAACCAAATATCTGTAATAGAGGTTAAAAATGAAAAAGACTGAAGCAGGAAAATACATCTGAGGCCATCGCTATGGAGACCAGGTCACATACACAGTCTAGTGGATAGAGACTCACTGAACCACAGCACCATCCCAGAACCCTCTGCAGGGTAGTCTAGTGAGACTCACTGGACCAGAGCACCATCCCAGAACCCTCTGCAGGGTAGTCTAGTGAGAATCACTGAACCACAGCACCATCCCAGAACCCTCTGCAGGGTAGTCTAGTGAGAATCACTGGACCACAGCACCATCCCAGAACCCTCTGCAGGGTAGTCTAGTGAGACTCACTGGACCAGAGCACCATCCCAGAACCCTCTGCAGGGTAGTCTAGTGAGACTCACTGAACCACAGCACCATCCCAGAACCCTCTGCAGGGTAGTCTAGTGAGAATCACTGGACCACAGCACCATCCCAGAACCCTCTGCAGGGTAGTCTAGTGAGACTCACTGGACCAGAGCACCATCCCAGAACCCTCTGCAGGGTAGTCTAGTGAGACTCACTGGACCAGAGCACCATCCCAGAACCCTCTGCAGGGTAGTCTAGTGAGACTCACTGGACCAGAGCACTATCCCAGAACCCTCTGCAGGGTAGTCTAGTGAGACTCACTGGACCACAGCACCATCCCAGAACCCTCTGCAGGGTAGTCTAGTGAGACTCACTGGACCACAGCACCATCCCAGAACCCTCTGCAGGGTAGTCTAGTGAGACTCACTGGACCAGAGCACCATCCCAGAACCCTCTGCAGGGTAGTCTAGTGAGACTCACTGGACCAGAGCACCATCCCAGAACCCTCTGCAGGGTAGTCTAGTGAGACTCACTGGACCAGAGCACCATCCCAGAACCCTCTGCAGGGTAGTCTAGTGAGACTCACTGAACCACAGCACCATCCCAGAACCCTCTGCAGGGTAGTCTAGTGAGACTCACTGGACCACAGCACCATCCCAGAACCCTCTGCAGGGTAGTCTAGTGAGACTCACTGGACCACAGCACCATCCCAGAACCCTCTGCAGGGTAGTCTAGTGAGACTCACTGAACCACAGCACCATCCCAGAACCCTCTGCAGGGTAGTCTAGTGAGACTCACTGGACCACAGCACCATCCCAGAACCCTCTGCAGGGTAGTCTAGTGAAACTCACTGGACCAGAGCACCATCCCAGAACCCTCTGCAGGGTAGTCTAGTGAAACTCACTGGACCAGAGCACCATCCCAGAACCCTCTGCAGGGTAGTCTAGTGAGACTCACTGGACCACAGCACCATCCCAGAACCCTCTGCAGGGTAGTCTAGTGAAACTCACTGGACCAGAGCACCATCCCAGAACCCTCTGCAGGGTAGTCTAGTGAGACTCACTGGACCACAGCACCATCCCAGAACCCTCTGCAGGGTAGTCTAGTGAGACTCACTGGACCACAGCACCATCCCAGAACCCTCTGCAGGGTAGTCTAGTGAGACTCACTGAACCACAGCACCATCCCAGAACCCTCTGCAGGGTAGTCTAGTGAGACTCACTGGACCACAGCACCATCCCAGAACCCTCTGCAGGGTAGTCTAGTGAGACTCACTGGATTGCTGGATTGAATCCCCGAGCTGACAAGGTAAAAATATGTCGTTCTGCCTCTGAACAAGGCAGTTAACCCACTGTTCCCTGGTAGGCCGTCATTGTAAATAAGAACGTGTTCTTAACTGACTCGCCTAGTTAAATAAAGGATAAAATAAAACAAAAGTAAAACATTACCTTCTCTCCTGTGCTGATGTGTAGCCCCTCCATGACCTTAGCGAAGGAGCCCTTGTTGATCATCTTCCCCACCAGATAGGAGCCCACCCGTTTGGAGTGAGGGAAGCTCCTCAGAAGCTCCCTGGGGACCTTTAGACAGGAGTGGGCATGTCGCTCTCTACCCAGCCCAGAGGCCTCCAACTGGCTCACAATGCCACCACACTCCCCCTCACCCACCACACCTCCACCCTCCACATACTCTGCCTTTGTTGCTGATGGCATTAGGGCCGGTACATAAGCTCATATACGCTCACACACTTTCCACACACACACACACAACCGTACACACAGACACTCCCACTCACTCACAACCATAAACATACACATATCAGGCCACCTCACACACCACAAGTACATAAATACTAACATGTATGCACGCCAGTCCCACACACACACTTTCCTCTCAACCGCCACCTCTCTCTCACACTCAGACACCCAGCAGGAAGAGGAGCGAATGAAGGAAGAGAGGGCTACTCCGGGACAGAGAGGTGTTCTTCTCTACAGGTGAAAGTCTCTTAGTTCCAGCAGGAAAATATCCCTCGCTTCCAATTTCAATCTCTTATCCTCCTCCTCTGTTTTTCTCCTCTTTTATCAGGTGCAGCTCTACCCGATGAAGCGCTCTGTTTCTCTTTGTCAACTGGCTCTGCTCTCTCTCTCTCTCTCTCTCTCTCTCTCTCTCTCTCTCTCTGGCAGTTAGTGGATGCTCCTAGGTCACAGTCGGAGACACCCTACACCGTAATTACCCCCCTACACATACACAGGCACACACACACACACGCACACACACACATGCACACACACACACTCACATATACACACGTATGCTCTCTCTCTCTCTCTGTCGCTCACTTTTACTCCAGGAGCCCTACACATAATAAACAAGTGCTACAGCCTTGGTGTGTGTGTTGTGTGGTGTGTGTGGTGTGTGTTGTGTGGTGTGTGTGTGTGGTGTGTGGTGTGGTGTGTGTGTCATTGTGCAGCAGACAGAATCTGGGGTTATAGGTGACTGTTTACCACTCCCCTCAGTCTGAAATTAGAGATATATAGAGAGAGAACAGTATAACGATAGATAGATGGATAGACAGCCAGCCAGCCAGCCAGCCAGCCAGCCAGCCAGCCAGCCAGCCAGCCAGCCAGCTGGAAGTGTGTTGGCTACTTTGAAGAATCTCAGATATGAAATATATACACTTCTGCCAGCTGGTCTGCGCATGCTCTTAGGACACGGCTGGGGATGCCATCTGGGCCGGCAGCCTTGCGGGAGTTAACCCGTTTAAATATTTTACTCACGTTGGCTGCGGTGAAGGAGAGCCCGCAAGTTTTGGTAGCGGGCCGTGTCAGTGTATTGTCCTCAAAGCGAGCAAAGAAGTTGTTTAGTTTGTCTGGGAACAAGACATCGGGGTCCGCGACAGGGCTGGTTTTCTTTTTGTAGTCTGTGTTTGACTGTAGACCCTGCCACATACTTCTTGTGTCTGAGCTGTTGAATTGTGTTACTACTTTGTCTCTATACTGATGCTTAACTTGTTTGATTGCCTTGCGGAGGGACTAGCTACACTGTTTGTGTTCGGTCATGTTTCCGGTTGCCTTGCCATGATTAAAAGCAGTGGTTCGTGCTTTCAGTTTTGCGCGAATGCTGCGCGAATGCTGCCATAATTCGACCCCAGATCAAGTTACACACTCCATTTCTTCACTCACTGCCTGTTGACATCTAGTGGAAGACATATGAAGTGCATGTATTCTAATAAATATCAAGGACATTTATAGGCAGGCCCTAGAACAGAGCATCGATTTCAGATTTTCCACTTCCTGTCAGGAAGTTTGCTGCAAAATGAGTTCTGTTTTACTCACAGATATAATTCAAATGGTTTTAGAAACTAGAGAGTGTTTTCTATCCAATAGTAATAATAATATGCATATTGTACGAGCAAGAATTGAGTACGAGGCCGTTTGAAATGGGCACCTTTTATCCGGCTACTCAATACTGCTCCTGCAGCCCAAACAGGTCAAGTTCACGTCAGACTTCTTTGCTGGGTCCGGTCAGCATTCCATCACTTCCGAAGTGTAGCTGCAGAGACCAGCTACACTTCGCCGGACACAAAGTGTTCATCTTTCTTGACCTCAGCTTTGAAAAGAGCATTTCTCAATGTGAAACCTTCATGAGAAGAAAGTGAAATTCTCACACCACTTCCATGCTCGTCTCCATGTTGCACATGCCGGGGGTAAGCTACATTTTGACTCCCACCAGGACGCCCAGGGTTGGTTCGGCTGTCACTTCTGAGCCATAGATTGGATCTATGACCTACTCTTTTACCAGGTAGCTTAGCCTCCAAGTCGAAGGTATTGTGGTATCCCAGGAGGTCTACCCTGGGGATGGTAATAGAGGGGAGGTACATGAGATGACGTTGGCTCCCTCTGCTGGGGATACGGGAGCTGGGCACCCCGACACGGACAGATATAAGTGGAGGTTATAAGAGGAAAGTGCCAACCAGCCGCTAAATAAAAGGAGCACGATGGCACACCGTGGGGGAGAAGGGAGAGAGACGGACACCAGTTAAGAGAGAGAAGGGAGAGAGACGGACACCAGTTAATAGAGAGAAGGAAGAGAGACGGACACCAGTTAAGAGAGAGAAGGGAGAGAGACGGACACCAGTTAAGAGAGAGAAGGGAGAGAGAGACGGACACCAGTTAAGAGAGAGAAGGGTGAGAGACGGACACCAGTTAAGAGAGAGAAGGAAGAGAGACGGACACCAGTTAAGAGAGAGAAGGGGGAGAGACAGACACCAGTTAAGAGAGAGAAGGGAGAGAGAGACAGACACCAGTTAAGAGAGAGAAGGGGGAGAGACAGACACCAGTTAAGAGAGAGAAGGGAGAGAGAGACAGACACCAGTTAAGAGAGAGAAGGGGGAGAGACAGACACCAGTTAAGAGAGAGAAGGGAGAGAGAGACAGACACCAGTTAAGAGAGAGAAGGGGGAGAGACAGACACCAGTTAAGAGAGAGAAGGGAGAGAGACAGACACCAGTTAAGAGAGAGAAGGAAGAGAGACGGACACCAGTTAAGAGAGAGAAGGGAGAGAGAGACGGACACCAGTTAAGAGAGAGAAGGAAGAGAGACGGACACCAGTTAAGAGAGAGAAGGGAGAGAGACGGACACCAGTTAAGAGAGAGAAGGGAGAGAGAGACAGACACCAGTTAAGAGAGAGAAGGGAGAGAGAGACGGACACCAGTTAAGAGAGAGAAGGAAGAGAGACGGACACCAGTTAAGAGAGAGAAGGGGGAGAGACAGACACCAGTTAAGAGAGAGAAGGGAGAGAGAGACAGACACCAGTTAAGAGAGAGAAGGGGGAGAGACAGACACCAGTTAAGAGAGAGAAGGGAGAGAGAGACAGACACCAGTTAAGAGAGAGAAGGGGGAGAGACAGACACCAGTTAAGAGAGAGAAGGGAGAGAGACAGACACCAGTTAAGAGAGAGAAGGAAGAGAGACAGACACCAGTTAAGAGAGAGAAGGGAGAGAGAGACGGACACCAGTTAAGAGAGAGAAGGAAGAGAGACGGACACCAGTTAAGAGAGAGAAGGGAGAGAGACGGACACCAGTTAAGAGAGAGAAGGGAGAGAGAGACAGACACCAGTTAAGAGAGAGAAGGGAGAGAGAGACGGACACCAGTTAAGAGAGAGAAGGAAGAGAGACGGACACCAGTTAAGAGAGAGAAGGGTGAGAGACAGACACCAGTTAAGAGAGAGAAGGGAGAGAGAGACAGACACCAGTTAAGAGAGAGACGGGAGAGAGAGACGGACACCAGTTAAGAGAGAGAAGGAAGAGAGACGGACACCAGTTAAGAGAGAGAAGGGAGAGAGACGGACACCAGTTAAGAGAGAGAAGGAAGAGAGACGGACACCAGTTAAGAGAGAGAAGGGAGAGAGACGGACACCAGTTAAGAGAGAGAAGGAAGAGAGAGACGGACACCAGTTAAGAGAGAGAAGGGGGAGAGACAGACACCAGTTAAGAGAGAGAAGGAAGAGAGATGGACACCAGTTAACCTGTTGAGGCTGGGGCGCTGTTGTCACTATTTATGCTAATCGTGTAATTTTTGAAACTGCTTCCCACAAAAATCGTACAATATGCATATTATTATTATTGGATAGAAAACAGTCTATAGTTTCTATAGGAGTTGACATTTTGTCTCTAAGTGGAACAGAACCCATTCTACAGCAATTTCCCTGACATGGAGTCAGATTTCAGAAATGTTGGCCCCTGATCTGGAGTCAGTTAAAAGGCCACAGTTATTGCTATGAGTATACGGACACTGCTTACGTCTTCCCCTGGATGCCTTTACGTGATGACGATTCCAACGGGCTCGATTGCGCGTTCACAGGCACTACAAATTAAAAAACCCTGTAGCTAGGAACTCTTTTCTTGCTGCGTCATGCGCCTGGAGGACATCGACCCGCACTTGTTCCAAGCATTAGTGGAGGGAGTAATATTACTCTGGTCATGTTTCTACTCGTTATAGGAGTTAAAAACATCATAAGGTAGTTAATTTAAAGCGTTTTATAGCAATTTATATCCGTTTAGTGCGATTTTGGGACATTTATTTCTGAAACGCTGTGAATTGCCGGGCACGCTTCCAGTTCATCCCGAACGCAGTTGGCATTTCCACATGGCAAGAGGACAGCTTTCCACCAAAAGACGATTAGACCCAAGAAAGGATCCTTTGCCCAAGATACTGATGGAAGAACAGCTCAAAGTAGGACATTTTTATTATGATAAATCGTGTTTCTGTCGAAAAATGTTAGTGGCTTAGGACGCCATGTTTTTTGACGTAGCTTCGCTTGGCGCAAACTGTATTGAAAAGTAAGGATAATTTAAAAAATGTAATTCCGCGATTGTATTAAGAATTAAATTGTCTATCAATCCCTGTCCACCCTATATTTTTTAGTCACGTTTATGAGTATTTATGTATAAGAGTAGATCACTGTCTAATATGGCGCACGGACATTTTCTCACCAGCTGGGCTACATTTCACATTGTCTAACCATGATTTTGGTGGCTAAATATGGACATTTTCGATCAAACTCTATATGGATTGTGTAATATGATGTTACAGGAGTGTCATCTGAAGAATTCTAAAAAGGTTAGTGAAAAAATTTATATATTTTGGCGATGTTGACTTTTATCGCTCACTTTGGCTAGAATCAATGCTGGGCTGCTATGTGCTATGTGCTATGCTAATATAACGATTTATTGTGTTTTCGCTGTAAGACACTTAGAAAATCTGAAATATTGTCTGTATTCACAGGATCTGTGTCTTTCGATTAGTGTATGCTGTGTATTTTTACGAAATGTTTGATGATTAGTAAGTAGGTAAACACGTTGCTCTAAGTAGTTTTTCTAGTCCATTTGTGACGGTGGGTGCAATTGTAACCTATGCCATCTACCTGAAATATGCACTTTTTTCTAACAAAACCTATCCCATACCATAAATATGTTATCAGACTGTCATCTAATGAGTTTTTTTCTTGGTTAGGGGCTATAAATATCTTAGTTTAGCCGAATTGGTGATAGCTACTGGTGTTGGTGGACAAATAAAAGATGGTGGATTATGCTAATGTGTTTTTAGGTAATAGATTTACATCTTTACATATTGTGTCTTCCCTGTAAAACATTTTAAAAATCGGACATGTTGGCTGGATTCACAAGATCTGTGTCTTTCATTAGCTGTATTGGACTTTAATGTGTGAAAGTTAAATATTTAAAAAAAAAAATTTTTTTGAATTTCGCGGCTCTGCCTCTTCAGTGGGGGTGGGGGGGGAGTGCCGCTAGCGGCACCCTCAGCCTAGACAGGTTAAGAGAGAGAAGGGAGAGAGACGGACACCAGTTAAGAGAGAGAAGGGGGAGAGACAGACACCAGTTAAGAGAGAGAAGGGAGAGAGACAGACACCAGCTAAGAGAGAGAAGGGAGAGAGAGACGGACACCAGTTAAGAGAGAGAAGGGAGAGAGAGACGGACACCAGTTAAGAGAAAGAGAGAAGGAAGACCAAGCAAAACCCAAGTTATTTCTTTGATATATTTATTTTCCGTGTTAGTAAAGTTGTTTTGTGGACTAAAGCCTCCTTGTCTCTGTGTCAATCTCTGTTTAGATTTGCTGCACCCTATCCTAGAGAAGTTAATCATTTTCTTTTTTGAAATCAGACAAGCTCAACCTCTCATTCTCTCTTATGGGAATCACTTAAGGCCTACCTTAAAGGAGAACATATTTCTTATTCTGCTCATTTAAACAAAACTCTGAAATCTAAACTAGAAGAACTCTAAAGCCATCCTTAACTCAGACCATCAGTCTGACGCCATCTCCAGAAGCAACACTTATCTGAACTCAATCTCTTGTCCACTATAGATGCAGAACGGTTACTATTGCATTCACGTGCTATGAACATGGCGTCAGGGCAAGCTCGCACACCAATTAAAACGCAGCGCTGCTACCTGTCTGATTCCCCAAATTAAAGATTCCTCTCATAGCTTAATTTAAGGCCCTACAGGGGGGGGATCAATGACACCTTCAAATATTTCTATTCCTCCCTGTATACATCTGAATTTCCATCAGATACAGCCAATATGACCACATTTCTGGATGAACTGGAGACTCCCACAGTTGAGGCTGAAACTGCAGATGACCTTGATTCTCCTCTCAGCCTTGAAGAAGTTATTCAGTCTATCAAGTCAGAGCAGCAAGGCTCCAGGGCCTGATGGGTTTCAACCTGAGTTCTTTAAGAAATTCTATACCAAGTTAGCTATAGCTAGAGATATAGAGAAGAGTAAAACTAGAGATAGAGAGAGAACAGTTTAATTAGAGATAGAGAGAGGACAATATAACTAGAGATAGAGAGAGAGAACAGTAAAACTAGAGATAGAGAGAGAGAGAACAGTCTAATTAGAGAGAGAGAGAGAGAGAACAGTCTAATTAGAGATAGAGAGAGAGAACAGTAAAACTAGAGATAGAGAGAGAGAACAGTAAAACTAGAGATAGAGAGAGAGAGAGAACAGTAAAACTAGAGATAGAGAGAGAGAGAGAACAGTATAACTAGAGATAGAGAGAGAGAGAACAGTATAACTAGAGATAGAGAGAGAGAACATGATGAATAGAGATAGAGAGAGAGAACAGTATAACTAGAGATAGGGAGATGTCTGTATTATAAAAGACCTGGCCTGTATTATAATAGACCTGACCTGTATTATAATAGACCTGGCCTGTATTATAATAGACCTGGCCTGTATTATAATAGACCTGGCCTGTATTATAATAGACCTGGCCTGTATTATAATAGACCTGGCCTGTATTATAATAGACCTGGTCTGTATTATAATAGACCTGGCCTGTATTATAATAGACCTGGCCTGTAGACCTGGCCTGTATTATAAAAGACCTGGCCTGTATTATAATAGACCTGGTCTGTATTATAATAGACCTGGCCTGTAGACCTGGCCTGTATTATAAAAGACCTGGCCTGTATTATAATAGACCTGGTCTGTATTATAATAGACCTGGTCTGAATTATAATATACCTGACCTGTATTATAATAGACCTGGCCTGTATTATAATAGACCTGGCCTGTATTATAATAGACCTGGCCTGTAGACCTGGCCTGTATTATAAAAGACCTGGCCTGTATTATAATAGACCTGGCCTGTATTATAATAGACCTGGCCTGTAGACCTGGCCTGTATTATAAAAGACCTGGCCTGTATTATAATACACCTGGTCTGTATTATAATAGACCTGGCCTGTATTATAATAGACCTGGCCTGTAGACCTGGCCTGTATTATAAAAGACCTGGCCTGTATTATAATAGACCTGGTCTGTATTTTAATAGACCTGGTCTGAATTATAATATACCTAACCTGTATTATAATAGACCTGGCCTGTATTATAATAGACCTGGACTGTATTATAATAGACCTGGCCTGTACGATAATAGACCTGGTCTGTTTTATAATAGACCTGACTTGTATTATAATAGACCTGACCTGTATTATAATAGAATTTCCATTATAATAATAGACCTGGCCTGTATTATAATATACATTTCCATTATAATAATAGACCTGGCCTGTATTTTAATAAACCTGGTCTGTAAAATAATAGACCTGACTTGTATTATAATAGACCTGACCTGTATTATAATGACCTGGCCTGTATTATAATAGACCTGGTCGGTATTATAATATACCTGCCTGTATTAAACTCGACCTGGCCTGTATTATAATAGACATTTCCATTATAATAATAGACCTGGCCTGTATTTTAATAAACCCGACCAGTATTATAATAGACCTGGCCTGTATTTTAATAAACCCGACCAGTATTATAATAAACCCGGCCTGTATTAAAATAGACCTGGCCTGTATTATAATAGACATTTCCATTATAATAATAGACCTGGCCTGTATTTTCATAAACCTGACCTGTATTATAATATACCTGGTCTTTAATATAATATACCTGGTCTTTAATATAATATACCTGACCTGTATTATAATATACCTGGCCTGTATTATAATAGAAATGGCCTGTATTATAATAGACCTGGCCTGTAGACGTGACCTGTATGATACTAGACCTGGCCTTTATTATAATAGACCTGGCCTGTATAATAGACCTGGTCTGTATTATAATAGACATGCCTCTATTATAACAGACCTGGCCTGTATTATAATAGACCTGGCCTGTATAATAGACCTGGCCTGTATTATAATAGACCTGGCCTGTAGACACTGTCTGTGTTATAATAGACCTGGCCTGTATTATAATAGACATTGTCTGTAATATAATAGACCTGGTCTGTATTTTAATAAACCTGACCTGTATTATAATATACCTGGTCTGTAATATAATAGACCTGACTTGTATTATAATAGACCTGACCTGTATTATAATAGACCTGGTCGGTATTATAATATACCTGCCTGTATTAAACTCGACCTGGCCTGTATTATAATAGACATTTCCAATATAATAATAGACCTGTCCTGTATTTTAATAAACCTGACCTGTATTATAATAGACCTGGCCTGTATTATAATATACATGGCCTGTATTATAATAAACCCGGCCTGTATTAAAATAGACCTGGCCTGTATTATAATAGACCTGACCTGTATTATAATCGACCTTGCCTGTTTTATAATAGACCTGACCTGTATTATAATAGACCTGGACTTTATTCTAATAGAACTGGGATGATTTATAATATACTTGCCTGTATAATACTTGACCTGGCCTGTATTAAACTCGACCTGGCCTGTATTATAATAGACCTGGACTGTATTATAACAGACCTGGTCTGTATTATAATAGACCTGGTCTGAATTATAATATACCTGACCTGTATTATAATAGACCTGGCCTGTATTAAACTCGACCTGGCCTGTATTATAACAGACCTGGCCTGTATTATAATAGACCTGGCCTGTATTAAACTCGACCTGGCCTGTATTATAATATACCTGACCTGTATTATAATAGACCTGGCCTGTATTAAACTCGACCTGGCCTGTATTATAAAAGACCTGCCCGGTATTGTAATAGACCTGGCCTGTAAACTTGTCCTGATTATAATATACCGGGCATGTATTATAATAGACCTGGTCTGTATTATAATAGACATGGTCTGTTATACTATACCTGGCCTGTATTATAATAGACCTGGCCTGTATTATAATAGACCTGGCCTGTATTATAATAGACCTGGCCTGTATATCCGGCCTGATTATAATAGACCTGGCCTGTATTATAATAGACCTGGCCTGTAGACCTGGCCTGTATTATAATAGACCTGGTCTATATTATAATAGACCTGGCCTGTATTATAATAGACCTGGCCTGTATTATAATATACCTGTCCTGTATTATAATAGACCTGTCCTGTATAATAATAGACCTGGCCTGTATTATAATAGACCTGGCCTGTATTATAATAGACCTGGCCTGTATTATAATAGACCTGGCCTGTATATCCGGCCTGATTATAATAAACCGGGCCTATTTTATAATAGACCTGGCCTGTATAATAATATACCTGACCTTTAGACCTGGCCTGTATTATAATAGACCTGGCCTGTATTATAATAGACCTGGCCTGTATAATAATATACCTGACCTTTAGACCTGGCCTGTATTATAATAGACCTGGCCTGTATTATAATAGACCTGGCCTGTATAATAATATACCTGACCTTTAGACCTGACCTGTACTATAATATACCTGGCCTGTATTATAATAGACCTGGTCTGTATTATAATAGACCTTGCCTGTATTATAATAGACATGGCCTGTATTATAATAGACCTGGCCTGTAGACATGGTCTGCATTATAATAGACCTTGCCTGTATTAAAATAGACCTGGCCTGTGTTATACTAGACCTGGCCTGTAGACCTGGTCTGTATTATAATAGACCTGGCCTGTATTATAATAGGCCTGGCCTTTATTATAATATACCTGGCCTGTATTATAATAGATCTGGCCTGTATTATAATACAGGCCAGATTATAATCTGAACCATCTGTCTGCCCAGTGCCATCTGAGCCATCCGTCTGCCCAGCGCCATCTGAGCCATCCGTCTGCCCAGCGCCATCTGAGCCATCTGTCTGTCCCGAGCCATTACAGCCGCCCGTCTGTCCCGAGCCGTCAGAGCCGTTCGTCAGTCAGGAGCCGCTAGAGCCGCCAGTCAGCCAGGATCTGCCAGAGCCGCCAACCAGCCAGGAACTTCCAGAGCCGCCAACCAGCCAGGATCTGCTAGAGCTGCCAATCAGCCAGGATCTGCCAGAGCCGCCAACCAGCCAGGATCAGCCAGAGTCGCCAGCCAGCCATGGGCAGCCAAAGTCGCCAGCCAGCCATGGGCAGCCAGAGTCGCCAGCCAGCCATGAGCAGCCAGAGTCGCCAGCCAGCCATGAGCAGCCAGAGTCGCCAGCCAGCCATGAGCAGCCAGAGTCGCCAGCCAGCCATGGGCAGCCAGAGTCGCCAGCCCACCATGAGCAGCCAGAGTCATTTTTCACACGATTCTCCTTGGTCCCCTCATTATCCTCAAGACAATCGTGACAATAACAGACCTGGCCTGTAGTATAATAGACCTGGCCTGTAGTATAAAAGACCTGGCCTGTATTTTAATAAACCTGGCCTGTAGTATAATAGACCTGGTCTGTATTATAATAGACCTTTCCATTGTAATAATAGACCTGGCCTGTATTATAACAGACCTGGCCTGTATTGTAATAGACCTGGTCTGTATTATAATACACCTGACCTGTATTATAATAGACCTGGTCTGTATTATAATAGACCTGGCCTGTATGATACTCGACATGGCCGGTATTATAATAGACCTGGCCTGTATATCCGGCCTGATTATAATAGACCGGGCCTATATTATAATAGACCTGGCCTGTATAATAATATACCTGACCTTTAGAACTGGCCTGTATTATAATAGACCTTGCCTGTATTATAATAGACCTTGCCTGTATTATAATAGACCTTGCCTGTATTAAAATAGACCTGGCCTGTATTAAAATAGACCTGGCCTGTGTTATACTAGACCTGGCCTGTAGACCTGGTCTGTATTATAATAGACCTGGCCTGTATTATAATAGACCTGGCCTTTATTATAATATAACTGGCCTGTATTATAATAGATCTGGCCTGTATTATAATACAGGCCAGATTAAAATCTGATCCATCTGTTTGCCCAGTGCCATCTGAGCCATCCTTCTGCCCAGCGCAATCTGAGCCATCCGTCTGCCCAGCGCCATCTAAACCATCTGTCTGTCCCGAGCCATTACAGCCGCCCGTCTGTCCCGAGCCGTCAGAGCCGTTCGTCAGTCAGGAGCCGCTAGAGCCGCCAACCAGCCAGGAACTTCCAGAGCCGCCAACCAGCCAGAATCTGCCAGAGCCGCCAATCAGCCAGGATCTGCCAGAACCGCCAATCAGCCAGGATCTGCTAGAGCTGCCAATCAGCCAGGATCTGCCAGAGCCGCCAACCAGCCTTGATCAGCCAGAGTCGCCAGCCAGCCATGGGCAGCCAAAGTCGCCAGCCAGCCATGGGCAGCCAAAGTCGCCAGCCAGCCATGGGCAGCCAGAGTCGCCAGCCAGCCATGAGCAGCCAGAGTCGCCAGCCAGCCATGGGCAGCCAGAGTCGCCAGCCAGCCATGGGCAGCCAGAGTCGCCAGCCAGCCATGGGCAGCCAGAGTCGCCAGCCCACCATGAGCAGCCAGAGTCATTTTTCACACAATTCTCCTTGGTCCCCTCATTATCCTCAAGACAATCGTGACAATAACAGACCTGGCCTGTAGTATAATAGACCTGGCCTGTAGTATAATAGACCTGGCCTGTAGTATAATAGACCTGGCCTGTAGTATAATAGACCTGGCCTGTAGTATAATAGACCTGGCCTGTATTATAATAGACCTGGCCTGTATTATAATAGACCTGGCCTGTATTATAATGGACCTGGCCTGTATTATAATAGACCTGGCCTGTATTATAATAGACCTGGCCTGTATTATAATAGACCTGGCATGTAAACCCAGCCTATATTATAATAGACCTGGCCTGTATTATAATAAACCTGGCCTGTAGACCTTGCCTGTTTTATCCTAGACCTGGCCTGTATTATAATAGAACTGGCCTGTATTATAATATACCTGGCCTGTATTATAATAGACCTGGAATGTATTAAAATTGACCTGGCCTGTATTATAATAGACCTGGCCTGTATTATAATAGACCTGGCCTGTAATATAATAGACCTGGTCTGTATTATAATAGACCTGGCCTGTATTATAATAGACCTGGAATGTATTAAAATTGACCTGGCCTGTATTATAATAGACCTGGCCTGTAGACCTGACCTGTATTATTTTAGACCTGACCTGTATTATAATAGACCTGCCTGTATTATAATAGACCTGGCCTGTATTATAATAGACCTGGCCTGTATATCCGGCCTGATTATAATAAACCGGGCCTATTTTATAATAGACCTGGCCTGTATAATAATATACCTGACCTTTAGACCTGGCCTGTATTATAATAGACCTGGCCTGTATTATAATAGACCTGGCCTGTATAATAATATACCTGACCTTTAGACCTGGCCTGTATTATAATAGACCTGGCCTGTATTATAATAGACCTGGCCTGTATAATAATATACCTGACCTTTAGACCTGACCTGTACTATAATATACCTGGCCTGTATTATAATAGACCTGGTCTGTATTATAATAGACCTTGCCTGTATTATAATAGACATGGCCTGTATTATAATAGACCTGGCCTGTAGACATGGTCTGCATTATAATAGACCTTGCCTGTATTAAAATAGACCTGGCCTGTGTTATACTAGACCTGGCCTGTAGACCTGGTCTGTATTATAATAGACCTGGCCTGTATTATAATAGGCCTGGCCTTTATTATAATATACCTGGCCTGTATTATAATAGATCTGGCCTGTATTATAATACAGGCCAGATTATAATCTGAACCATCTGTCTGCCCAGTGCCATCTGAGCCATCCGTCTGCCCAGCGCCATCTGAGCCATCCGTCTGCCCAGCGCCATCTGAGCCATCTGTCTGTCCCGAGCCATTACAGCCGCCCGTCTGTCCCGAGCCGTCAGAGCCGTTCGTCAGTCAGGAGCCGCTAGAGCCGCCAGTCAGCCAGGATCTGCCAGAGCCGCCAACCAGCCAGGAACTTCCAGAGCCGCCAACCAGCCAGGATCTGCTAGAGCTGCCAATCAGCCAGGATCTGCCAGAGCCGCCAACCAGCCAGGATCAGCCAGAGTCGCCAGCCAGCCATGGGCAGCCAAAGTCGCCAGCCAGCCATGGGCAGCCAGAGTCGCCAGCCAGCCATGAGCAGCCAGAGTCGCCAGCCAGCCATGAGCAGCCAGAGTCGCCAGCCAGCCATGAGCAGCCAGAGTCGCCAGCCAGCCATGGGCAGCCAGAGTCGCCAGCCCACCATGAGCAGCCAGAGTCATTTTTCACACGATTCTCCTTGGTCCCCTCATTATCCTCAAGACAATCGTGACAATAACAGACCTGGCCTGTAGTATAATAGACCTGGCCTGTAGTATAAAAGACCTGGCCTGTATTTTAATAAACCTGGCCTGTAGTATAATAGACCTGGTCTGTATTATAATAGACCTTTCCATTGTAATAATAGACCTGGCCTGTATTATAACAGACCTGGCCTGTATTGTAATAGACCTGGTCTGTATTATAATACACCTGACCTGTATTATAATAGACCTGGTCTGTATTATAATAGACCTGGCCTGTATGATACTCGACATGGCCGGTATTATAATAGACCTGGCCTGTATATCCGGCCTGATTATAATAGACCGGGCCTATATTATAATAGACCTGGCCTGTATAATAATATACCTGACCTTTAGACCTGGCCTGTATTATAATAGACCTTGCCTGTATTATAATAGACCTTGCCTGTATTATAATAGACCTTGCCTGTATTAAAATAGACCTGGCCTGTATTAAAATAGACCTGGCCTGTGTTATACTAGACCTGGCCTGTAGACCTGGTCTGTATTATAATAGACCTGGCCTGTATTATAATAGACCTGGCCTTTATTATAATATAACTGGCCTGTATTATAATAGATCTGGCCTGTATTATAATACAGGCCAGATTAAAATCTGATCCATCTGTTTGCCCAGTGCCATCTGAGCCATCCTTCTGCCCAGCGCAATCTGAGCCATCCGTCTGCCCAGCGCCATCTAAACCATCTGTCTGTCCCGAGCCATTACAGCCGCCCGTCTGTCCCGAGCCGTCAGAGCCGTTCGTCAGTCAGGAGCCGCTAGAGCCGCCAACCAGCCAGGAACTTCCAGAGCCGCCAACCAGCCAGAATCTGCCAGAGCCGCCAATCAGCCAGGATCTGCCAGAACCGCCAATCAGCCAGGATCTGCTAGAGCTGCCAATCAGCCAGGATCTGCCAGAGCCGCCAACCAGCCTTGATCAGCCAGAGTCGCCAGCCAGCCATGGGCAGCCAAAGTCGCCAGCCAGCCATGGGCAGCCAAAGTCGCCAGCCAGCCATGGGCAGCCAGAGTCGCCAGCCAGCCATGAGCAGCCAGAGTCGCCAGCCAGCCATGGGCAGCCAGAGTCGCCAGCCAGCCATGGGCAGCCAGAGTCGCCAGCCAGCCATGGGCAGCCAGAGTCGCCAGCCCACCATGAGCAGCCAGAGTCATTTTTCACACGATTCTCCTTGGTCCCCTCATTATCCTCAAGACAATCGTGACAATAACAGACCTGGCCTGTAGTATAATAGACCTGGCCTGTAGTATAATAGACCTGGCCTGTAGTATAATAGACCTGGCCTGTAGTATAATAGACCTGGCCTGTAGTATAATAGACCTGGCCTGTATTATAATAGACCTGGCCTGTATTATAATAGACCTGGCCTGTATTATAATGGACCTGGCCTGTATTATAATAGACCTGGCCTGTATTATAATAGACCTGGCCTGTATTATAATAGACCTGGCATGTAAACCCAGCCTATATTATAATAGACCTGGCCTGTATTATAATAAACCTGGCCTGTAGACCTTGCCTGTTTTATCCTAGACCTGGCCTGTATTATAATAGAACTGGCCTGTATTATAATATACCTGGCCTGTATTATAATAGACCTGGAATGTATTAAAATTGACCTGGCCTGTATTATAATAGACCTGGCCTGTATTATAATAGACCTGGCCTGTAATATAATAGACCTGGTCTGTATTATAATAGACCTGGCCTGTATTATAATAGACCTGGAATGTATTAAAATTGACCTGGCCTGTATTATAATAGACCTGGCCTGTAGACCTGACCTGTATTATTTTAGACCTGACCTGTATTATAATAGACCTGCCTGTATTATAATAGACCTGGCCTGTATTATAATAGACCTGGCCTGTATTATAATAGAACTGGCCTGTAATATAATAGACATGGTCTGTAGACCTGGCCTGTATTACAACAGACCTGGCCTGTATTATAATAGACCTGGCCGGTATTATAATAGACCTGGCCTGTATAATAATAGACATTGCCTGTAGACCTTGCCTGTATTATAATAGACCTGGCCTGTAGTATAATAGACCTGGCCTGTATTATAATAGACCTGGCCTGTATTATAATATACCTGGCCTGTATTATAATAGACCTGGCCTGTATTATAATAGACCTGGCCTGTATTATAATAGACCTGGTCTGTATTATAATAGACCTGGCCTGTATTATAATAGACCTGGCCTGTATTATAATAAATTTACATTTACATTTAAGTCATTTAGCAGACGCTCTTATCCAGAGCGACTTACAAATTGGTGCATTCACCTTATGATATCCAGTGGAACAACCACTTTACAATAGTCTATCTAACTCTTTTAAGGGGGGGGGGGGGGGGTAGAAGGATTACTTTATCCTATCCTAGGTATTCCTTAAAGAGGTGGGGTTTCAGGTGTCTCCGGAAGGTGGTGATTGACTCCGCTGACCTGGCGTCGTGAGGGAGTTTGTTCCACCATTGGGGTGCCAGAGCAGCGAACAGTTTTGACTGGGCTGAGCGGGAACTGTACTTCCTCAGAGGTAGGGAGGCGAGCAGGCCAGAGGTGGATGAACGCAGTGCCCTTGTTTGGGTGTAGGGCCTGATCAGAGCCTGAAGGTACGGAGGTGCCGTTCCCCTCACAGCTCCGTAGGCAAGCACCATGGTCTTGTAGCGGATGCGAGCTTCAACTGGAAGCCAGTGGAGAGAGCGGAGGAGCGGGGTGACGTGAGAGAACTTGGGAAAGTTGAACACCAGACGGGCAGCGGCGTTCTGGATGAGTTGTAGGGGTTTAATGGCACAGGCAGGGAGCCCAGCCAACAGCGAGTTGCAGTAATCCAGACGGGAGATGACAAGTGCCTGGATTAGGACCTGCGCCGCTTCCTGCGTGAGGCAGGGTCGTACTCTGCGAATGTTGTAGAGCATGAACCTATAGGAACGGGTCACCGCCTTGATGTTAGTTGAGAACGACAGGGTGTTGTCCAGGATCACGCCAAGGTTCTTAGCACTCTGGGAGGAGGACACAATGGAGTTGTCAACCGTGATGGCGAGATCATGGAACGGGCAGTCCTTCCCCGGGAGGAAGAGCAGCTCCGTCTTGCCAAGGTTCAGCTTGAGGTGGTGATCCGTCATCCACACTGATATGTCTGCCAGACATGCAGAGATGCGATTCACCACCTGGTTATCAGAAGGGGGAAAGGAGAAGATTAATTGTGTGTCGTCTGCATAGCAATGATAGGAGAGATCATGTGAGGATATGACAGAGCCAAGTGACTTGGTGTATAGCGAGAATAGGAGAGGGTCTAGAACAGAGCCCTGGGGGACACCAGTGGTGAGAGCACGTGGTGCGGAGACAGATTCTCGCCACGCCACCTGGTAGGAGCGACCTGCCAGGTAGGACGCAATCCAAGCGTGGGCCGCACCGGAGATGCCCAGCTCGGAGAGGGTGGAGAGGAGGATCTGATGGTTCACAGTATCAAAGGCAGCCGATAGGTCTAGAAGGATGAGAGCAGAGGAGAGAGAGTTAGCTTTAGCAGTGCGGAGCGCCTCCGTGACACAGAGAAGAGCAGTCTCAGTTGAATGACTAGTCTTGAAACCTGACTGATTTGGATCAAGAAGGTCATTCTGAGAGAGATAGCAGGAGAGCTGGCCAAGGACGGCACGTTCAAGAGTTTTGGAGAGAAAAGAAAGAAGGGATACTGGTCTGTAGTTGTTGACATCGGAGGGATCGAGTGTAGGTTTTTTCAGAAGGGGTGCAACTCTCGCTCTCTTGAAGACGGAAGGGACGTAGCCAGCGGTCAAGGATGAGTTGATGAGCGAGGTGAGGTAAGGGAGAAGGTCTCCGGAAATGGTCTGGAGAAGAGAGGAGGGGATAGGGTCAAGCGGGCAGGTTGTTGGGCGGCCGGCCGTCACAAGACGCGAGATTTCATCTGGAGAGAGAGGGGAGAAAGAGGTCAAAGCACAGGGTAGGGCAGTGTGAGCAGAACCAGCGGTGTCGTTTGACTTAGCAAACGAGGATCGGATGTCGTCGACCTTCTTTTCAAAATGGTTGACGAAGTCATCAGCAGAGAGGGAGGAGGGGGGAGGAGGGGGAGGAGGATTCAGGAGGGAGGAGAAGGTGGCAAAGAGCTTCCTAGGGTTAGAGGCAGATGCTTGGAATTTAGAGTGGTAGAAATTGGCTTTAGCAGCAGAGACAGAAGAGGAAAATGTAGAGAGGAGGGAGTGAAAGGATGCCAGGTCCGCAGGGAGGCGAGTTTTCCTCCATTTCCGCTCGGCTGCCCGTAGCCCTGTTCTGTGAGCTCGCAATGAGTCGTCGAGCCACGGAGCAGGAGGGGAGGACCGAGCCGGCCTGGAGGATAGGGGACATAGAGAGTCAAAGGATGCAGAAAGGGAGGAGAGGAGGGTTGAGAAGGCAGAATCAGGAGATAGGTTGGAGAAGGTTTGAGCAGAGGGATGAGATGATAGGATGGAAGAGGAGAGAGTAGCGGGGGAGAGAGAGCGAAGGTTGGGACGGCGCGATACCATCCGAGTAGGGGCAGTGTGGGAAGTGTTGGATGAGAGCGAGAGGGAAAAGGATACAAGGTAGTGGTCGGAGACTTGGAGGGGAGTTGCAATGAGATTAGTGGAAGAACAGCATCTAGTAAAGATGAGGTCAAGCGTATTGCCTGCCTTGTGAGTAGGGGGGGAAGGTGAGAGGGTGAGGTCAAAAGAGGAGAGGAGTGGAAAGAAGGAGGCAGAGAGGAATGAGTCAAAGGTAGACGTGGGGAGGTTAAAGTCACCCAGAACTGTGAGAGGTGAGCCATCCTCAGGAAAGGAACTTATCAGGGCGTCAAGCTCATTGATGAACTCTCCAAGGGAACCTGGAGGGCGATAAATTATAAGGATGTTAAGCTTGAAAGGGCTGGTAACTGTGACAGCATGGAATTCAAAGGAGGCGATAGACAGATGGGTCAGGGGAGAAAGAGAGAATGTCCACTTGGGAGAGATGAGGATCCCAGTGCCACCACCCCGCTGACCAGAAGCTCTCGGGGTGTGCGAGAACACGTGGGCAGACGAGGAGAGAGCAGTAGGAGTAGCAGTGTTATCAGTGGTAATCCATGTTTCCGTCAGTGCCAAGAAGTCGAGGGACTGGAGGGAAGCATAGGCTAAGATGAACTCTGCCTTGTTGGCCGCAGATTGGCAGTTCCAGAGGCTGCCTGAGACCTGGAACTCCACGTGGGTCGTGCGCGCTGGGACCACCAGGTTAGAGTAGCAGCGGCCACGCGGTGTGAAGCGTTTGTATGGTCTGTGCAGAGAGGAGAGACCAGGGATAGACAGACACATAGTTGACAGGCTACAGAAGAGGCTACGCTAATGCAAAGGAGATTAGAATGACAAGTGGACTACACGTCTCGAATGTTCAGAAAGTTAAGCTTACGTTGCAAAAAATCTTATTGACTAAAATGATATAGTACTGCTGGCTGGTGAAATAGGCTAGCTAGCAGTGGCTGCGTTGTTGACTTTGTTTGAAAGTGTAGCTGGCTAGATAATAGACCTGGCCTGTATTATAATAGACCTGGCCTGTATTATAATAGACCTGGCCTGTATTATAATAGACCTGGCCTGTATTATAATAGACCTGGTCTGTATTATAATGGACCTGGTCTGTATTATAATAGACCTGGCCTGCCTCTGTCTCCCTGTCTCAATGGCTCCTTGTCTCCCTGTCTCACTATGTCCATGTCTCAATGTCTCCCTGTCTCTCTGTCTCACTATGTCCCTGTCTCAACGTCTCCCTGTCTCACTATGTCCCTGTCTCAACGTCTCCCTGTCTCACTATGTCCCTGTCTCAACGTCTCCCTGTCTCACTATGTCCCTGTCTCCCTGTCTCAACGTCTCAATGTCTTCCTGTCTCCCTGTCTACCCTTCTTCCCCCACCTACCCCTCTCTCTCCTTCTCCCTTCATCACCCCCCTCTCTGCATCTGCCCCTCTTTGTCCTTCTCCCTCCATCCTCCTCTCCCTCCATCTCCCTCCATCTCTCGCTCCTTCTCCCTCCATCTCTCCCTCTCTCCATTTCCCCCTCTCTCTCTCCATCTCCCCCTCTTTGTCATTCTCCCTCCATCTCCCCTCTCTCTCCCCTTCTCCCTCCCTCCATCTAACTCTCTTTCTCCTTCTCCCTCCACCCCCTCTCTCTCCTTCTCCCTCCACCCCCCCTCTTTCTCCATCTCCCTCTCTCTCTACATCTCCCCCTCTTTGTCATTCTCCCTCCATCTCCCCCTCTCTCTCACCTTCTCCCTCCCTCCATCTAACTCCTTCTCCCTCCATCTGCCTCTTTCTCCTTCTCCATCCATCTCCCTCCACCCCCCTCCCTCTCTATCTCGCTCCTTCTCCCTCCATCTCCCCCTCTCTCTCACCTTCTCCCTCCCTCCATCTAACTCCTTCTCCCTCCATCTGCCTCTTTCTCCTTCTCCATCCATCTCCCTCCACCCCCCTCCCTCTCTATCTCGCTCCTTCTCCCTCCATCTCCCCCTCTCTCTCTCTCTCTCTCTCTCTCCTTCTCCCTCCATCCCCCCTCTCTCTCCTTCCATCTCTCCCTCTCTCTCATTCTCCCTCTCCCTCTCTCTCCTTCTCCTTCTATCTCTCCCTCTCTCTCCTTCTCCTTCCACCCCCTCTCTCCTTCTCCCTCCACCCCCCCCTCTCTCTCGCTCTCTCTCTCTCTCCTTCTCCCTCCATCTCCTCCCTCTCTCCTTCTCCCTCCACCCCCCTCTCTCTCTCTTTCCATCTCCCTCCATCTCCCCCCTCTCTCCCTCCTTCTCCCTACACCCCCCCTCTCTCTCTCCTTCTCCCTCTCCCTCTCTCTCCTTCTCCTTCCATCTCTCTCTTTCTCTCCTTCTCCTTCCATTTCTCCCTCTCATCTCCTTCTCCCTCCATCTCCCCCTCTCTCTCTCTTTCTTTCTTCTTCCACTGAAATTGAATGAAATTGATAAAAGAAAGAGAGAGAGGGTTGAAACTATTGCCCTCTTGTGAAATGGGACTAATAGCAGTGAGAGCATTCCCACTCTTGCTAATGCAGACCTTGGCCTGTATGTGTGTGTGTGTGTGTGTGTGTGTGTGTGTGTGTGTGTGTGTGTGTGTGTGTGTGTGTGTGTGTGTGTGTGTGTGTGTGTGTGTGTGTGTGTGTGTGTGTGTGTGTGTGTGTGTGGTGGGCGGGGGATAGGGGACCGGCACTTCGCTCCAAATTGAAATGTTTCAGGAGTGTGTTGGAAGGTGATGACAGGAGAGAAGTGAACCAGGCGTTTCCTCCAGATGTTTTAGCAACAACTGAGATCTGCTACACAGATTTTATAGCAGTCAGCCTGGAGAGGGGGAGGAGAGGGGAGGGGGGAGAGGGAGGAGAGGGGAGGGGGAGGAGGGAGAGATGATGGGGAGGAGGGAGGATAGGGGAGGGGGAGGAGGGAGGAGGGGGGAGAGGGAGGGGAGGGGGGGAGATGATGGGGAGGAGGGAGGAGGGGGGAGGGGGAGGAGGGAGGATAGGGGAGGGGGAGGAGGGAGGAGGGGGAGATGATGGGGAGGAGGGAGGAGGGGGGAGGAGAGGGAGATGATGGGGAGGAGGGAGGATAGGGGAGGGGGAGGAGGGAGAGATGATGGGGAGGAGGGAGGAGAGGGGGGGGGGGAGAAGGAGGAAGAGGAGGGAGTAAAAGGAGGAGAGGGGAGACTCATTAAATCATTAATTAACTCTCAAAACAGAGAGAGGTGGAGAGAGAAAGAAAGTGAGCGATATGGAGAGAGAGACAGAGAGAGAGACACCCTACACCGTAATTTCCCCTCCACATCCACACACAAACACACACACATATCCCCATATTTATGACGTATTTTCACCACTTCCTCAGTGAGTCTCCAAGATGTTTCTCAATGTAACTAAATATTCTAATGTTCATTCATACCATCATAATATCCATATATATACTTCATAATATAATACTATCCTGAAAGTATTCAGATCCTTTTTTCGTTGTTAAATTACAGCCTTATTCTAACATGGATTAAACAAAACATTTTGACAAAGTGAACATTTTTGCTAAAAAATCTACAGTTGAATTCGGAAGTTTACATACACATAGGTTGGAGTCATTAATCAACCACTACACATATTTCTTGTTAACAAACTATAGTTTTGGCAAGTCGGTGAGGACATCTACTTTGTGCATGACACAAGTCATTTTTCCAACAATTGTTTACAGACAGATTATTTCACTTATAATTCACTATATCACAATTCCAGTGGGTCAGAAGTTTACTAAGTTGACTGTGCCTTTTAAAGCAACTTCAACATTTGAAAATGTGAAACGTGGATAAACGTTGAATTCTTATTTTCCCTCCCTGCCTCCCTCCCTCCCTCTCTCTCTCTCTCTCTCTTACACACATCACCATCATCACTCTTTTTCATCACTCTCATCTCTCTAATCTCTCTCTCTCTCACTCTCATCACTGTAATTTCTCTCCCTCTCACGCTCTCCATCAGTGTCATCTCACTCTCTCTAATCTCACTCTCTCATCATGTCATCTCTCACTCTCTCTAATCTCTCTAAACTCTCTCACACTCTCATCACTGTCATTTCTCTCTCTCTCTCACGCTCTCATCAATGTCATCTCAATCTCTCTAATCTCACTCTCTCATCACAGTCATCTCTCTCTAGTCTGTATGGGGGAGCCTCTATGGGGGTGCCTCTATGGGGGTGCCACAGGGTTCAATTCTTGGACCGACTCTCTTCTCTGTATACATCAATGATGTCGCTCTTGCTGTTGGTGAGTCTCTGAGCCACCTCTACGACACCATTCTGTATACTTCTGGCCCTTCTTTGGACACTGTGTTAACAACCCTCCAGACGCGCTTCAATGCCGTACAACTCTCCCTTTTTACAAGGGTATGTTTGGCAGCATGAGTGAAGGAGGCTTTGTTTGCGAAATAGGAAGCAGATTCTAGATTTAACTTTGGATTGGAGATGTTTGATGTGAGTCTGGAAGGAGAGTTTGCAGTCTAGCCAGACACCTAGGTATTTGTAGTTGTCCACATATTCTAAGTCAGAATCGTCCAGAGTAGTGATGTTGGACGGGCGGGCAGGTGCAGGCAGCGATTGGTTGAAGAGCGTTTAGTTTTCCTTCTATTTAAGAGCAACTGGAAACACTTATCTCCCGCTTTAAGCACCAGCTGTCAGAGCAGCTCACAGATTACTGCACCTGTACGTAGCACCTGTACATGTACCCCAGGGTGAATGTGTTTCTGATCTGGTGGCTTTTCCTACTGCTCACAACATACCCTGGAACATAACATATAACAACATACCCTGGAACATAACACATAACAACATACCCTGGAACATAACACATAACAACATACCCTGGAACATAACATATAACAACATACCCTGGAACATAACATATAACAACATACCCTGGAACATAACATATAACAACATACCCTGGAACATAACATATAACAACATACCCTGGAACATAACATATAACAACATACCCTGGAACATAACATATAACAACATACCCTGGAACATAACACATAACAACATACCCTGGAACATAACAACATAACAACATACCCTGGAACATAACAACATAACAACATACCCTGGAACATAACATATAACAACATACCCTGGAACATAACAACATACCCTGGAACATAACATATAACAACATACCCTGGAACATAACAACATACCCTGGAACATAACACATAACAACATACCCTGGAACATAACAACATACCCTGGAACATAACATATAACAACATACCCTGGAACATAACAACATACCCTGGAACATAACATATAACAACATACCCTGGAACATAACAACATACCCTGGAACATAACAACATACCCTGGAACATAACAACATACCCTGGAACATAACATATAACAACATACCCTGGAACATAACATATAACAACATACCCTGGAACATAACAACATACCCTGGAACATAACAACATACCCTGGAACATAACAACATACCCTGGAACATAACAACATACCCTGGAACATAACAACATACCCTGGAACATAACACATAACAACATACCCTGGAACATAACATATAACAACATACCCTGGAACATAACACATAACAACATACCCTGGAACATAACAACATACCCTGGAACATAACACATAACAACATACCCTGGAACATAACACATAACAACATACCCTGGAACATAACACATAACAACATACCCTGGAACATAACATATAACAACATACCCTGGAACATAACATATAACAACATACCCTGGAACATAACACATAACAACATACCCTGGAACATAACAACATACCCTGGAACATAACATATAACAACATACCCTGGAACATAACATATAACAACATACCCTGGAACATAACAACATACCCTGGAACATAACAACATACCCTGGAACATAACATATAACAACATACCCTGGAACATAACAACATACCCTGGAACATAACATATAACAACATACCCTGGAACATAACATATAACAACATACCCTGGAACATAACAACATACCCTGGAACATAACATATAACAACATACCCTGGAACATAACACATAACAACATACCCTGGAACATAACAACATAACAACATACCCTGGAACATAACAACATACCCTGGAACATAACATATAACAACATACCCTGGAACATAACAACATACCCTGGAACATAACATATAACAACATACCCTGGAACATAACATATAACAACATACCCTGGAACATAACAACATACCCTGGAACATAACATATAACAACATACCCTGGAACATAACACATAACAACATACCCTGGAACATAACAACATACCCTGGAACATAACATATAACAACATACCCTGGAACATAACACATAACAACATACCCTGGAACATAACAACATACCCTGGAACATAACACATAACAACATACCCTGGAACATAACAACATACCCTGGAACATAACAACATACCCTGGAACATAACAACATACCCTGGAACATAACATATAACAACATACCCTGGAACATAACACATAACAACATACCCTGGAACATAACAACATAACAACATACCCTGGAACATAACATATAACAACATACCCTGGAACATAACATATAACAACATACCCTGGAACATAACACATAACAACATACCCTGGAACATAACAACATACCCTGGAACATAACATATAACAACATACCCTGGAACATAACATATAACAACATACCCTGGAACATAACACATAACAACATACCCTGGAACATAACAACATAACAACATACCCTGGAACATAACAACATACCCTGGAACATAACATATAACAACATACCCTGGAACATAACAACATACCCTGGAACATAACAACATACCCTGGAACATAACAACATACCCTGGAACATAACAACATACCCTGGAACATAACACATAACAACATACCCTGGAACATAACACATAACAACATACCCTGGAACATAACATATAACAACATACCCTGGAACATAACAACATAACAACATACCCTGGAACATAACAACATACCCTGGAACATAACAACATAACAACATACCCTGGAACATAACAACATACCCTGGAACATAACAACATACCCTGGAACATAACAACATACCCTGGAACATAACAACATACCCTGGAACATAACAACATACCCTGGAACATAACATATAACAACATACCCTGGAACATAACAACATACCCTGGAACATAACATATAACAACATACCCTGGAACATAACATATAACAACATACCCTGGAACATAACAACATACCCTGGAACATAACAACATACCCTGGAACATAACAACATACCCTGGAACATAACATATAACAACATACCCTGGAACATAACATATAACAACATACCCTGGAACATAACATATAACAACATACCCTGGAACATAACATATAACAACATACCCTGGAACATAACAACATACCCTGGAACATAACATATAACAACATACCCTGGAACATAACACATACCCTGGAACATAACAACATACCCTGGAACATAACAACATACCCTGGAACATAACAACATAACAACATACCCTGGAACATAACACATAACAACATACCCTGGAACATAACACATAACAACATACCCTGGAACATAACACATAACAACATACCCTGGAACATAACATATAACAACATACCCTGGAACATAACAACATACCCTGGAACATAACAACATACCCTGGAACATAACAACATACCCTGGAACATAACAACATAACAACATACCCTGGAACATAACACATAACAACATACCCTGGAACATAACACATAACAACATACCCTGGAACATAACACATAACAACATACCCTGGAACATAACATATAACAACATACCCTGGAACATAACATATAACAACATACCCTGGAACATAACAACATACCCTGGAACATAACAACATACCCTGGAACATAACACATAACAACATACCCTGGAACATAACATATAACAACATACCCTGGAACATAACAACATACCCTGGAACATAACATATAACAACATACCCTGGAACATAACATATAACAACATACCCTGGAACATAACACATAACAACATACCCTGGAACATAACAACATAACAACATACCCTGGAACATAACAACATACCCTGGAACATAACATATAACAACATACCCTGGAACATAACAACATACCCTGGAACATAACAACATACCCTGGAACATAACAACATACCCTGGAACATAACATATAACAACATACCCTGGAACATAACAACATACCCTGGAACATAACAACATACCCTGGAACATAACACATAACAACATACCCTGGAACATAACAACATACCCTGGAACATAACAACATACCCTGGAACATAACACATAACAACATACCCTGGAACATAACAACATACCCTGGAACATAACATATAACAACATACCCTGGAACATAACATATAACAACATACCCTGGAACATAACATATAACAACATACCCTGGAACATAACATATAACAACATACCCTGGAACATAACATATAACAACATACCCTGGAACATAACATATAACAACATACCCTGGAACATAACATATAACAACATACCCTGGAACATAACATATAACAACATACCCTGGAACATAACATATAACAACATACCCTGGAACATAACAACATACCCTGGAACATAACAACATACCCTGGAACATAACAACATACCCTGGAACATAACACATAACAACATACCCTGGAACATAACACATAACAACATACCCTGGAACATAACAACATACCCTGGAACATAACAACATACCCTGGAACATAACACATAACAACATACCCTGGAACATAACATATAACAACATACCCTGGAACATAACATATAACAACATACCCTGGAACATAACAACATACCCTGGAACATAACATATAACAACATACCCTGGAACATAACATATAACAACATACCCTGGAACATAACATATAACAACATACCCTGGAACATAACACATAACAACATACCCTGGAACATAACAACATACCCTGGAACATAACATATAACAACATACCCTGGAACATAACATATAACAACATACCCTGGAACATAACATATAACAACATACCCTGGAACATAACACATAACAACATACCCTGGAACATAACATATAACAACATACCCTGGAACATAACAACATACCCTGGAACATAACAACATACCCTGGAACATAACATATAACAACATACCCTGGAACATAACAACATAACAACATACCCTGGAACATAACACATAACAACATACCCTGGAACATAACATATAACAACATACCCTGGAACATAACAACATACCCTGGAACATAACAACATACCCTGGAACATAACAACATACCCTGGAACATAACAACATAACAACATACCCTGGAACATAACATATAACAACATACCCTGGAACATAACATATAACAACATACCCTGGAACATAACATATAACAACATACCCTGGAACATAACAACATACCCTGGAACATAACATATAACAACATACCCTGGAACATAACATATAACAACATACCCTGGAACATAACAACATAACAACATACCCTGGAACATAACATATAACAACATACCCTGGAACATAACACATAACAACATACCCTGGAACATAACAACATACCCTGGAACATAACAACATACCCTGGAACATAACAACATACCCTGGAACATAACAACATACCCTGGAACATAACATATAACAACATACCCTGGAACATAACAACATACCCTGGAACATAACATATAACAACAAACCCTGGAACATAACAACATACCCTGGAACATAACAACATACCCTGGAACATAACAACATACCCTGGAACATAACATATAACAACATACCCTGGAACATAACAAC